>NW_022753996.1:433626-483544 GCF_011630105.1 Anneissia japonica
TATGGCTCGCATGGCTCAGTGGCTCGCGTGACTCGCTGGCTCGCATGGCTCGCGCATTGGCTCGCATGACTCGCTGGCTCGCACTTTGGCAGTACTCATTTCTGGTTTGGTATTTTAAAGTGAAATTGAAATGTATAGCTTAGGCCTAGATTCATTTATTATCATCTTACATATTACAACTGTATGTACGAGACAGCAAACAGTGAAAATCGAAACAACATTATAAAATGCAAGACAACATTTAACTGATATAATAATAAATATATAACGCCGTGGCTAGAGATACGGTACCGTATCGGAACTTCCGATTGCTAAAGGTACGGTAAATGATATTAAGTCATGATTAGCCAATAGAAATGACCGACTCGATTTTGGCTTTTTTGCAAAGTCGACGTCGTGATCATGAGAAACGTGGCGTGAACAGTTTTACGATCAAATTTATGTCAAAACTTTAGGTCCATTTCATGTATTTCGATTGGGGCTTATCACAATGTTTGGGTTAAAAATCCATTCTGTTATTCTGGCGTATTTTATGGTCTCATAGAGAATGCTCTACTAAGGCTAGGCTTAGGCCTAGGACCTAGCCCGAATACCCGCCTAGGGACATATTCCTACTTATAGGCCTACTACGTACTAGGCTAGGCTTAGTACTGAAGTGCTACTACTAGGGGCCTAGCCTAAGCCTATAGAATAGTAGGCACTAGTTATTATAGCTGATTGAAATAGCCAACCAAGCAACATGGCGATTGTAATTATCAGTGATAGTAAACTTAATTTGTAGTAGTAGATAATAGGCCTACAGTGCGTACACTACAGGGAATTACTGTAGTATGCACAGTACACTAGCCAAGGCGGGCCTATTGTATGAACAGTGCATGAGCTGGGTCAGGTCGAAATTCGAAATACGAAGAACTATACGAAATACGAAGAACTTTACGAAATACGAAATACAAAGGACTTTATTGCAATCTCTCATTCAAAATTGAAGTTTACTGTAACAAAAGGGGAGAAAAACATTACAAAACAACTTCACAACCCCACAAAACACATAAATATTCTACAATAAAGGCATTACAATTAATTAGGCAACATTAAGTAAAAAATTCAAGTACAAAAATAAATAATTCGCTAAATAATTAAAATTTAAATGACATTTAATTTACAATTAAGATAAAAAATTATTGCAACAGGAAATCTATAAGAAAATTCAGACCGACACCTAAACCAACCAAAAGACTGGCTTGCGAAAAGTTAAAGGAAAAACTCATTTAAAAAGACCTCGCCAGAGAGGAGGGCCCGGTTGTACAGGGATGACCTACCAGTTATTGACCAAACCAGTATTTGTTATAAAATTCTTCGTCATAACTCATGGTACTTGCTTGTTTCTGTAAATAAACTAACTGTAGTCTTTTCTATCTGTCTTTATTTTTGTTTCCTTACAGCACAGTAAAGAGGGGGGGGCTTCTTGTCAAAATGAATGTTGTGCATTTTGTAAATTTGTACTATGAAATAATAAGGCCAGTGTACATCAATCTGTATCATGGAATGTGTTTTACTGGCATTAAATTGCTTAAATTACTGTTAATAAACCAAGCTTGTTTTTAATTAATTAATTAATTTTTTTTGGAATTCAGTACAATGTATGTACTGAACTCTCTTGAAAAGAAGCCTATGCTGTCATGGGCTTCTTTTCGAGGCTAATTTTGCAAACTAAGGAGGGAGGCTTCAATCCGAGGTTTTTACGGTATAGTAAATACTTTTAGTATAGAATATAGTCTGGTTTCAATTGCAACACTTTTTAAATTATTCGTATTTCACAATGCATATTCGGTTTTGTTTATAAATGGATATAGTACTGTACATACTTTTATTATAATCCAGTTAAGTAAAAATTTTTAATAAAGTGCAACTATGTTATTGTGTTATACCATGCATGAAGTGTAAGGGGCAACAGTGTTTACATTTTTAAATGTAATTTCCATTCAAAAAGATTTTACTTGTATGAAGTGTTGTAATGGCAATACTCTGTTTGATTTATTTAAGTACATGGATCAGCCTTTTCTTGAGTGTAATAATTTGCTTGTCGTCTCACTAAAGTCCTCAGCAAAACTGGAAAAATTCATCTCTAAATTGCAAATACTGTAGGGCCTCAAGAAATTTCCCCACATAACCTACATTCCATAGGCCCTAGGAGTTGTTCTTACTGGTCAAATATCATTTACCATACCTTTAGCAATCGGAAGTTCCGATATGGTACCGTACTGTATCTCTAGCCACAGCGAATATATAATATACTGTATGAAAATATGTACAGTACTACACATGGAATTATTCATGGTTGAACTATGTTTCGTGTGATCCGGGAGATTATGGCATAGAGTACAGTACAGTGAAAAAATGGTAAACTTAATCATGAAATTATCTACTCAAGTGTTCATAAGACTCCTATTGCACATGGTAAAAATGAGTAGCCCTACAGTATATAGCGGTTGGTACGTAAGTTGGAATTATTCTCCCAGCTGTACTAACTGTTATAAACTTGTTAAGTAGGCGAGTTTTGTCTCTTTACTTTGTCCTCAATTAAAAATCTAAGCAAAACACTTAATAGAATACTGTTGCATGAATTTTTGTTTCTTTAAAGTTAATGCAGCATGGTAGATGAAGGTGTTAGTGCTGAGAGTAAAGACAACATGACTAGCAGGTTGACGTATGTTGGGAAATTGATTCTTGCTCCAATGGTTAGAGTTGGTACATTACCTATGCGCCTGTTAGCCTTGGATTATGGAGCTGATATTGTGTACTGTGAAGTAAGTAGTATCATTTATAGTAGATGTTTAGTTTACCTTTTTAATGCAGGCACACACTTCACTGATATGAAGCAGGTCCGGATATTTGCAATGAGGGTGGTCCATACACTGTGTAGATTACAAAAGAGGAATTGGGAGAGGGTGTCCCAATGGCTGGATGATTAAAAGTCTTAAATTAGAATTGACTGTCCTCTGTTATTATTTTCAGAAGCCCTTCTGTCTTCCTTCTTATCTTTAAGACTATTTTTTCACTCAAAAAAGACATTTTAAAATCTCAGTGAGTCCAGACATCACCAAATTTCCACTGGTTGTGCCCCAGTTATTCATAACATATGATAGTAATTTTTGATTATTTCTTGTTCTTAGTTTTATTCCAAATCATGGGCTAATGAACATTTTCTATCATATTTTTTTTCATTGTTTTATATCCTAAGGAGCTAATTGATCACAAATTACTAAGAAGTACAAGAGTTGAGAATGGTAAGTTGGCAAACTGTATGGTAATGAATTCGGAAGTGGTATCTGGTATTACTGACATTTTGAAAATCTCACTTTAAACTTCAGACCGTAAAACACTAATTTTTTTTCTTCTTATATGAAGAGGTCCTAGGTACAGTAGACTTTGTTCTGGATGATGGTACAATTGTATTCCGGACATGTGAAAAGGAAAAGGACACTGTGGTGCTCCAAATGGGTACATCTGATCCACAGAGGGCACTTGAAGTTGCAAAGCTAGTGTGAGTAGACACACATGTATACTGTGCTGTTTCATCCATTCATATGTTTTAAGCCAGGCTCGAGAGGAACATTTTTTTTTATATGTTGTAGGACACAAAAAGCATATTTGACGAAGAACTTGGAAGCGGTTAATGAGATACAGATTTTTGTTTATTTAAAAACTGGGGGGAAATGGGCATAACCACCCTTTTTGTCAACCTATTCCCCCAGTTTTTAAATATCCAAAAATCTGTATCTCATTAAACGTTTCTGAGTTTTTCATCAAATATGGTTTTTGTGTCTTAGAAAAATGAGTTGTACAACATACTAAACAAAATTTCTGTGGAGCAGCTGACTTTATGCTCTGTCCAGACTATCATATTTTCATGATGTGTCTATATATGTGGCAAAGACAAGCCAAACCAGTCACTGGTCACAAAATTCCCACTACAGTGGGAAACAGTAAAATGACAGCTATAAAATGGTAAAAGAATCATTTAAATCCGACATTTCCTTATAAATGAAGTTACAAGCATTTAAATATAGAGAGCTGTTTAATGAACAATATTTGAGAAATCAGCCTTCAAAGTTTATGATTTCGGGCATTTCTCAGGCAGAGACCATCAACAGTCGTTAAAAATTGTTGTTTTAACATTAAAAATAACAGCATGGGATGATGTATAAAGGTTAGTTTATAGACTTGCCACAAATCTCTTATTTTTTATTATTTTTCTCATTCTGGACAGCGCCACCAACGAGAAAGTTAATTTAAAGATAGACAGAATAAGCGACTTGTAAAACACTGAATGCAGGCACCAGGATGCCAAAAGAATGACGTAATCTTATATTCCGTATTTGGATAAATGGGCGAACCGAAATAAAAAATTTCAAACAATTAAATGTTCATATTTTTGGAGCCACGAAACTGAGTCACTCGCGTCGACTAGTTAGGCATGACTAAATTGGCTAGTTAGTTTAGTGCAGTAAAATAGATTGAAAAAATTATGACATTAGGCCACGTAAAATATTTGGTTAGCATCCTTCCCCGACCGTTGGAAAAGCCCCCGACCTGTGTTTTTTTTTTTTTTTTTTTTTTAACAAAACACTTAACAACTCTATCTCCAGAAGGCAATTTATATAGGCATAGGCTTGTTTACCATCTGTCCGAACGCTAGCCGGCTGGGCTTCTCCCTAGCAGTTCCATTCCATCATCATCTTGATTGTATCTAGAAAAGGCCTAGTTTTATAGTAGTAGTATAAAAAGAGAGTATATGTATACACGGTTGCCGATGCAAAGCATTAAGATTTACTCGGGATTAGGTTTATATTAGCAAACTAAACTCTGATCCGATGCTCACGTCTCATGCTTTGTGCTTTAGTTAGAGATAAAGCCATGTCGGCCAATCAGCGCGTTGGTATTTCCATCACTTTGGAAGTAGACAGCCACAGCGCGAAAAGAAACAAGGAAGAACGCTCTGTGCTGACCGGAAACAAGACAAGACATGACATGACAACAAACATGAATGCGCTCCTCAGTTTAAAACTGTGGTGTGTTCACTTACCTGTGTGCAATATTTCACGAAATAAAATTTTAAAGATAGTCTAAATAAATAAAGGTAGGATAGCATAAATAAATTTATTACTGGAAATATAAAATATATAGAGGTGAGATAGTGCATGCGTATATTAGCCAGCGAGCCGTCCGGCCTTCTTTTGGCCTGCCTTCAATTATTTAGGACGGCAACTTTTACCGTGACGGCTTGGCCTAATCAGCTCGGCCTAGCCTAATTGTGCCTGGTCTACCCTTAGCAAATTATTTATATTCTTCAAATCTATCGTATGTTACATTAAACTAAAGCTAAATCATTTTTGCAATTGATAAAAACAACATTTATTGATTGAATGTACGTTTTCGTACCAATAATAGGTGGGGATTACTAACGATGGGCGTGGCCCGCCTATCGGCTCAGTGCCATGCCCACTGGCTTCCATTTTGGACGGCCTATTTTGTTTTTGTGGTGAAACCCCTGCACGGCATCAATGATGACTGTTGTGTTGTTCCAACAACAAACTCAGTATGTTCCAGTTGTAATGTCCAGCAAACACAAACTTAAACACAAAGCATGGAATATTCACATGCTGGTACAATGACGTGATGTTTTATAGTTAATTTCACATCCAAAAGCAATTACACTCAACACTTAGAGGATGGAATACAGTATTATCGATATCTGTATCAGTTCTGTAAACATATACAGTGTTGCATGTTTTAAAACATCATATATAGGGATTTCAATATGACTGTTATTCATAGGCAAAGTTTATCTGCTTGCTTAGATGAATTACATGATTTCTTGTATCAAATTTTGGCCTCTGTTGTTTTCCTCGTCTTTGTTTTGCTAATTTTCCTTTCCTACGCTGGTTTTTCATGTTCGCCAAGAAAAAAAAAAAAAAAAAAAAAAACCTCCCTCCTTACCATGAAATTTGATACCTAAAGGATGCTAACCAATTATTTTTTTTCTAGAATCGACTAAAATGATTGGTCATTTACTAGAATCGACTAAAATGATTGGTCATTTACTAGAATCGACTAAAATGATTGGTCATTTACTAGAATCGACTAAAATGATTGGTCATTTACTAGAATCGACTAAAATGATTGGTCATTTACTAGAATCGACTAAAATGATTGGTCATTTACTAGAATCGACTAAAATGATTGGTCATTTACTAGAATCGACTAAAATGATTGGTCATTTACTAGAATCGACTATAAAGCCAAAGTAAGGAGTAAAAGTATTTCGGCTTCTACTGAAGTATACAATGCTGCCTCATTCAGGTGCTAATTACTCAGTTGAACAATTTGTGCAGTATGCTTGTTTTGGGATGGCAACCTCATATTAGTTACTAAAAGATAAACTACTAAAATTAAGGATTGTGAAAAGTTTTCAATTTATGAAAACAGGCATGCAATTTAAAAACATGCACATGGTGGATATTTATTTAAATATAACATTCAAATGAAATTTTAGTGCAAAAATTATTACAACATTTCTGTAATTTATAGGTAACAGTATATATTTATTTTTAAAAATTTATTTACAAAAATGTGAGAAAAAGTGGTTTGGCCATAAACGGTGCGGCTGACACAGTATTGATTGGTGTTCACTGCGGGCACAGAAATGGAGATAACTCTTTTAAGCTCTGATACTTGCACTAAGGGCGACATACAATACTATATGTTTTCGTTTTCACCATAGAGAGAATGATGTTGCTGGTATTGATGTTAATATGGGTTGTCCAAAAGATTACTCTTGTAAAGGAGGCATGGGAGCAGCTCTACTCACTCAACCAGAAAAAGTTAAGCAGGTACGGTAGTTCGATGCTAAAGATAGTTTATGCCATTTTCTTATAGCACAGATGACTGCTATTTTAGTGGGGATGATGTGTAAACTGCAAGAATTCCAATACCTTTTCACTGACAACTTTGTGGAAGCCTGTAATCTTTTGTCAATCATTTAGAGGGATAGATCCAGAGAGAGGGGACATTGATTACATTCCCCGTTTGCCACTGCCATTCTTAAATTCAATATGGCAATCCCATTAGATCTATATAAGATAGAATACAAATACAATCATTTACAATTTTACATAAAATAAACACTAAAATATAGCATAATTAGATGCTTTCCAGGGCAGAGACCTTGGACTGCCCTCTCTATCACTGCATTCCACCTGCCTGTTTATGTAGTTGACTAGTGTCAACTTCGTGAATACTTAACTGGATAAACCGACAAATTGCCTATTCTCGCTCATACATGAGAACACCCCTCAAAAAATACAGTCGAATCCTGGCGCCAAGCACAAGCAGCCCCCGCAACCATGCAACTCCCCCATTCTTTTCCGAGACTCGAAAGTGGCTACACCTCCTTTAAGGATTTTATCAATCTATTGATCTGCAACCTTGGATTATATATATTCTTAATGCGTCTCTTCATTTTACTATCCATGGTGATATACATCGGCACTGACGTCAGTTGATATTACAGTAGTAAAAACATGCAAATATTGTTAATTTGCGGGAAATGGTTTATCTTAGGGAGTCATTTTCGGGAGATCTGCGGTGACGGGGGGAAGGGGATTTGCACCAGGGAGGGACTTTTACAGGTGAAGCGTCTAGACCACCTCGGCCCACCATGGTTCAAGCTGAGATAAGATAAGTAATGATTATAGCCCCTTGGTCCTTGAATGGCCAAATTATTTTTAGAGTTGACCTCACAGGCCAAAGATAATCTTCAGCATATTCAAAGGCTTGCGCCATCAGTTTAACAGCCGTTAGTCAACTTAGGTGGGTTTGCTTTACCAGTGTAATTGATCACAATACAAAAGCCTACGATTAGTGTTTAGGCATATTTTTTGAAAAATACAAAACATTTTTATTACACTTTTTTTTATAAGAACCAGTAAAATTTTGCCCAACAGGCTCAGTGTTCTTATTTTTTGGCTGATTCCAGGCTCAAAATGTTCTTATTTTGTCCTTTGTTAAGCAGTTTTCAAATATACAAAATTATTTTTGTACCAGTACTGTATATGTACACTGTACTGGAATGTAGATAAAAGTGGCCCTGGAAAAAATGGCCCTTGAAAAAATGGCCCCTGAAAAAATATCCCCAGAATAGAGGCCCCAAATGACATTTAGGTACACCTACTGTACTGTATTATAGAGGGTATTAGTCACACCTACTGCACATAAGGTACATATATAACTTTTTGGTTTTCTAGTATTTTTAAAATAAAAATCTTATTGGACATTTTACCTCAGCCTCAATTTGTTCTTATTTTGTTCTTTATTTTTAAGTAATTTCAGCCTCAGTGTTCTTATAAAATGTGTTCTTGTTATAACAAAAAAAAAAGGTGTATCCCTGTAAAGTAAAGAACTATTAATGATCACAGTGAACAGAAGAAAACACTGAGACAGAACTTGACGGCACAAAATTTGGTCTAATATATAGTGTATGATTTGAAAAGAAGGCTATTAACGAAATACAGTGATCAGAAAAACTTGGCACCACAGAAGAGTCTTGTATGACTTACATTATTTGTAGGACAATCGAAATGAAATTTTTGATCACTGTTCTTTGGTTAAATCATAGTACGAATATCGTTGACAATAAAACCCAATAGGCGTATTTAAAAATAACCCAAGTCAATGATTTAACAATGGGCTTCTTCTACCGTGAGTCTGATCATGCATCAGGACTCTGCAGTCATTACAATTTCAACACATCTCCTGATGTTGAATCTAGCTGTGCCAATAAGAATACCAATCTTGGGAGTATTTTTATAGTTCTGTTTACAGGGTTTAATTTAAGATCTGAGTGGGGTAACCCCTACATCATAACACGTTTTTGCTTTTTGTTTTTTTTTTATCTTGTTTGAAGTCTTGAATTGGACCACAGAAAGCACCCAGTGATCAATTTTGGCGCTATTTAATCTACTTATTGCCTATATTATCTTGATCACTTTCAAAACATTCCCATGCACATTACCCAGGGGCTGAATTTTTGTTACTTTTAAGAAAATGTATTCCTCAAACTCTTAATATAGTGATAACCATCGGTACTGACTTCCGTGAGAAATTTTATAATATTAAAGCATTGAAAAAGTGCAAAATTATGAATTCGTGGAGATGGGTTACTTTCTGGGAGATTCTTGCTTGCTTGCGGAGGCTGTACCGATTTCCAGGAGACTCCTCCGAGTTCCGGGAGACTTGGGACCCATGTACCTTCATTGGAAATTTTTTCTTGCTTGCAGGAATCCTTCCAAATTTCCAGGAGACCCCTGCAACTTGTTAGAGATTTGGGACCCCTGTATAAAGCAAAGTTTTTTTTTTGTTTGGGGAGTGGGGGGTGGTGTTTATGGGCTCTGTTGGCACCTCATCCTTTTATCATTCCTCCTATTTTTTACTTACAGATTTTGACAACACTGGTACAAGGCTGCTGTAAGCCAGTGACCTGTAAGATGCGACTTCTGCCAAAGGTCAGTTCCGTGTCATAAAAGTGAGGTAATTTAGCCTTCCAATCCAGGCTTTCACTTAGGTTTGTCACACTCTTACCACAAGTTAAATTCCTCCTGTTGAATGTATTCAGTCTTTCTTTTTTTTGTGGGGATTATTTGCATTGTAATTTTGGGGCACCCACCAGCCCCAAAATTATTATTATAAAAAATAAAAAAAAAAACAAGAAATTAATATATTTAAAAATACTAAATAGTCATTATTATTAAAAACTGTTATTATTTTCTTTTTCACAATATTAATTTCACCCAGTTGACCAGTGGTGACAATAAATGCAATAAACAATTACTGTAAGCTCATTTTTGCAAATTTCTATAACATCATTGGCATCTCAAATAAGTATACATTTGTCTGAACCTCAATTTGCAAAATAAGTACATCTTGTACTCATGTGCTGTATACATTTAAGGTTCACTGTATACCTGCATAGATTTACACATATTTGAATTAATTTTAATTCTGTATTTCTCAGATGGAAGATACAATTGATTTGGTAAAGATTATGGAAAGTACTGGGGTGTCTGCTATTGGTGTACATGGCCGCAAGAAAGAAGAGCGCCCTCGACATGATGTTAACTGTGATGCTATCAAGCTTATCTCAAAGAGTGTTTCAGTCCCAGTTATTGCTAAGTGGGTAAAAGTAACTAATTTTGGTTCTATGAATAATCAGTGGCATCAAGAGTCCAGGGTATCCGGGGCAAGTCCCCCGGGGCCCGGGATAACTAGGTAAAAAATAATAAAATAAAATAAATAAATAAAAATTAATATTAAATGTATACATTCATTCAGTATCATTCATGTGTTTTTCCCCATGAGAATTGTAAATAAAACTGAACGTTTATCGATGAAAGCTGGTAATTGATCGCTTCTAATTCTTTATCATGAATATTTTTATGACTTCTACTACTCTATAGAGTTTATGTTTACAATGTATAAAATAGTACATTCTTTACATTAGTAATTATTAATTATAAACGGCTTGGACCATGGACATCGTCAATGTCCATACAAAGAAAATCTGGATAGACCTGATAGAGAGTAGATTGTCAAAATAAATATTAGTTAATTAGTGGCGGATTTAAAGGCTTGGCCCCCACACCCTAAATGTTTCAAAATTTAACAAAAATTGAGAAAAAAAAAATCTACTACAATTTAATTCTAAGATTGCCATTTCTGGCTGTTCAGAATTGCCATGATCGAAATATTTCTTTCCTCACCCAACCATGGTGAAGCTAAGATAGATAGATCGTTCATCTGTGAAAGTCCTTCTCTGCGCCCCCCCCCCCATTTCAAATTCCTGGATCCGCAATTGTAAACTTTGTTACCCTATGTTATGAATCTTTTTAGCATGTTTGAATAAAAGAGGGGGGTAAAGGTAAAGGTAAAGGTAGGAGACTTGCAGCGCCATTGTGCTGAATTGCGTATGGGTGTGGTCCGTGACTACCTAGCAGCCGTAAAGAGGCGCTTCTTGGTAGATACATGTTCACATCATTCCACAACGTCAGGGGCTGAAATGAACCATAAAATCGGGGTAACCCCTACTCTTCCGAAAGATGCAATGGGTTCTTTAAAGTGCACACGAGCCAGATGTATACACTGGACCTCCATTTTAAGTCCTTATCCGAGAAGACTTGGTTCTACCAACCGAACCATGGGCGAGGAGCGGCTGGAACCAGTGCCGATGTTAAAGGCCTGTCTCTTATACACATCTAGATGTGTATAAGAGACAGCTCCATCAACATTATTGTTAACGTATATACCGTCAATTTCATCATTTTGGGTATCGTTAGTATTATTACCAATATCGACATCAATAGCATCATTATCATCATCATCATCGCCACAATTAATATTCTCATCCACACAAATTCCATTGCCAACAGTTTCATCTTCACTTACATTTTGAATACCATTAACAACATTTTCATTATTAATGCATATATTGAAATCAAAAATAACTGTGATGAGATCGTCATCTACACTACTTCCCGGGAATCAGTTCCTTGTGGACCATCGGCAGTAATTCCTTATGTGTCCATACTGTCTCTTATACACATCTAGATGTGAATAAGAGACAGCATATACGCATACGCATGCATCGTTCACAGATAGCGGCGCCCCTGCTTTACCGCTCAGCCACTCGACTCACCTATAGGGATAGCCTTAGGCACTTTTTAAAGACAGTAGCTTCCAGGGGGATGGGGAGGCCACCAGGGATTCGCCCCTAGATCTCTCGAACCTATGGGCCAGGGCAGCGAAGATGCCCTGGGGCCCGCGGCAGCTCTTAGCTCTTAGCGGCCCTGTGAATAATATGGCGATTGAGTTGAGGGCATGCATGCTGGTTAGTGACAGTTTAGTTAACTCATTTTTTAAAGAGATTTGAAAACAAATGTATTCAAATTACTTTCAGTGGTGGATCCAGTCAGATTAT
The DNA here is from genome assembly GCF_011630105.1 of Anneissia japonica. Lineage (NCBI taxonomy): Eukaryota > Metazoa > Echinodermata > Crinoidea > Comatulida > Comatulidae > Anneissia > Anneissia japonica. The sequence continues at coordinate 445,658 of NW_022753996.1, forward strand.
AAAAACCTTTGAAGATATCGAAGAATTCAGAAATCTCAGTGGAGCATCGTCTGTGATGGTTGCTAGGGAGGCACAATGGAACCCGTCTATCTTCCGCAGGGAAGGAAAACTTCCAATAAACAATGTTATTAAAGACTACCTCAAATATGTAAGTTCATTGCTGTCGGTTATCAATACCTGAAAAGATGATCCTGGTCTTGTATGCCCGAATCAAAGCCAGGGATCATAGCCGACTTTTATTACAACACAAACCTACAAAAGCTAGCAAGTTAAATGTTCAAAAAATCATTCAATTTTAGATTTCTGAAGATTTCCATGTTATCTACCCACACCAGGCTCTTGGAACAATCTTAATCCATGGAGAGTAGTGAATACTAATGCATTTAATAGGATCTAAATTTTCCTACCTTCAGAGGTGTACTACCATTTGTGTTGTCTTTAGTTAGTGATACATTAATGAAAAATACATTACAGACTCCTTATTTTTCTTTTCTGGCTAACTGCCTCATCCCAAACTCAAAATTTATATATACAGTACAAATGTTGCAATAAATGTGTGTGTTGTATGAATTTTCTTGCAGTCGCATTCAATTCTCTTTACAGGCTGTTGACTATGATAATCAGTTTTCAAATTCAAAGTATTGCTTGCAGCAGCTAATGGTTGGCAGAAGTTTAGAGCCAGAAGCAAAGGCGCTACTAAAGGCTAAGACACTAAGGGAATTGTGGTAAGCAGATGAGTACTGTGTGCAGGTGAACAGTAATCAGGAAACTCATGTATAGCATGAACTCCCATCAGATAGTTGTGCAGCTTTGCTCAGTCGGCTAAACTGGTGGTAGCCACTGTTTGTGCGCTAAACCGTAGAGATCTATAGGTTCCGGGTTCAATTCCTATCGCTGCTCTCCTTGTGTTTCAGCTGAAGGGCTGAAGTGCAAGTTACGATAGCGCACCGTCCTCGGATGAAACGTTTCTAAGCTGTTGGTCTTGTGTGCATGACCCACGTGCACATTAAAGGAATGCATTACACTCTTGGATTGTCTTCCAGTGTACTGCCCAATCACCACCAGAAGAACCCACTGGAAATAAGTCTTTGTCAGGCTTTTGTGAGTTATCCTTAGTGTTTGCACCGAATAAACCCATAGAATTTGCTGTATTTTCCACTTGTCTGTCTGTGTTTTATACAATAGACAACAAATATTATAATGAAAGTATATTTATTAAACCACAATTTAGCATATACATTGATTAACTTCTGATGCTTATGCATTCAAGACCCTCCTTAAAACTTTTTCTCTGTAATCAATAATTCTTATTACAGTATATATTTAAGTGCCAGTGACTAATAATATTCTTGCAGGTGCTATACAAATTTCCAATTTATTATATAAACCTCAGTTGTAGTGTTGTGAAATAAATGCATATATTTATATCAGATCTGAATCTGTTAATTTGCCTTAATTAAACCTAATGCAGTGTTCTCCCTAGCATCATAGGCAAGCGTCATGGTAAGTGTTAAGTCCACCATAGTTGGGACTGACACAAGATATTTTTAATATTTAGGAGGCATTGAAATGTTCTAAATTGTACTTTAAAATATTAATAAAAGCAGGGAACAGTTAAATAATTTAATTGTTCCCTGATAAAAGCATCATGGAAGATGTTCCAAGCATCATGGGGAAAGTCCCAAGCATCATGGTACCATGATGCTTCAAGGGCCTTGGGAGGACACTGTAAACCTAATGTGTAGCATTTAAGAATTAATTTGCTGCATTATAAAAATATATTTACATATGTAATGTTTCTGCTTTTGTTATAGAACTGACATTATCCACATACTTAAATCAATATATATTTTACAACATGTCTTTGACTAATTTAGTGAAGTATGGAGTATGGAGGTTTACTTCGACTCTGTAATTGCAGCACGTCAAAAAGCTGAAGATTTACGTAAACAGCGAGTTGAAGCTGTAAAAAAGAGGAAATTAGATGATGGATCCACCTTGTACACAATAGAGATAAGATACAACAAGTAAGCATTTAGTCAGAGGCGGCTTCTGGCTAACGGCGACATAGAAGTGTAAAGGAATAGGGTCTTTTGGATTATGTTGCATATTGATTCGGTTCTATTATACTGTTTTAAAATAGAAATTTATATAGATATTAATACCTGCTGATTATTAGTACTGTATATGATACTTTTTCAAAGTCTATAGTTTATCTCTTGAGTGAGCAGTTTAGCTGTCAGCTAAACTGAGCCACTGTTGTGCGAGGAATTGTGGACACCTCTTGGTCCCTGGTTCAATTCCCATCGCTGCTTTCCTTGTATTTCAGCTGAAGGGCTGAATGCAAGTTACGATAGAGCACCGTCTTTCAGATGAGATGTTTAAGCCATTGGTCCCGGGTACTCTTAGAAAAACAGTGGGGAATGGTCTCTCAGTGTCTTGCCCAATCACCACCAGAAGGACCCCACTGGAATTAAGTCTTCTTTAAGACTTCTGTGGGTTATCCTTGGTTATCCTTTACACTGAATAAATCCAATCCAATTACCGTAGCTTTCACTGTCTTCTCGACAGCTTCATTCAGCGGACTGCTGGTTGTTAAATATTTTATTAAACTGCTGATAACAACAAATTTGTTGCCCAAAACCGTAGGCCCAGTGTACGCATTTGGCTCGTGTGCACCCAGTACATCATTCGAGAAGAGTAGGGGGTTACCCCGGTGTACTGGTCCATTAAGTCCCCTGTTGTTAAATGGATATGCCACGTAGGACAGTGATTAAGTTCACTTATTGGCATATCCTTGGCGCTTGTGCCTAAAGAAATGAAATGAAAATGTTTTGTTTTTTTTGTTCATTATGTGGAAAATAAATAAATCAATCAATCAATTGTGAAGCTGGTTACACTGTAAATAGTATTTTTCAGCCTATTAACTATTAAAAAAAAACAAAAAAAAAGAAGTCACTTTGTTAGATTGCATATAGGAATCAGTGTATTACAGTACTTGATGCATATATAGATTTTATGTATTAAGAAATCAAAGTATTTATCTAATAGTTTCTTTTATAAATTTTATCAGTGCCATTCTTAGTTACTCCTTACTCATTGAATACATTTCCTGTTAAATTTTTCAGAAAAAATTTTAGTCCAATGACAACTCCGAAGCTCATCCTGGGGGAGTGGTGTAGGGATAATCTTCTAGACCCCCCTGTATATTCCATGGTAAGTGGCACTAATACATTATAACTTAAAGTATTAGTCTTGCAACATTGATATCTCATTACAGATTAGACTTGGGATCAGGTCTAGCATATACAGTAAGCCGGGCACTCACTGCAAGACTCTTATCTCCACTCTCCAAGAGGGCTTGACGAAGCGACGTCACCTTCTGATTGTCTGTGGCAGTCAGCTGAACTCTCCGTTTTGCATGCTTTGTCTTGTTACTTTGTGGAATTGCATTGGCCAGGGGCGGATTTAGGATTTAGCAAAAAGGTGGGGGGGCCAAAGTAAAGATGGACGACCAGCCGAGGTACAAAGCATCCAGGGGGGTGGGTTTGGGTTTTTTCAAAATAGGAAGATTTTTTGAAATGGTACGCCCTTGAAAGCTCTTACAGGGCATCATACAACAAAGAAAGGCATCCCGTTGGCCAACAATCATCGGAAGCAGCGTTTGTTCAGCTTTATCAAAAGAGCATATGTAAATGGGGAAGATGGCCCTTCAGCTACAAATGTAAAAAAAACTACAACACACCTACATCATCCGGGGAGAACTGGCCCCCAATGGGGTGGAAAATACACTTCGTCACAAAAAATTTGTTGACTATAGAATCTAAAACCCCTAAATTGTTTGTAGTTTCTAGGGCCTTCACCCCCCCCCCATCACTAATATGAGAGATTTTGTGTGACGCCCTAACACGCCCACTTGCGTTCTTGTCAGGGACATCAGGCTTAGTCAGGCAAATCCAGAGCCAATCCTGACCTCATCACTTTCAAGCTGTTTTATCAGTTATCAGGACCATATGCTTCCTCCACCAGTGCCCAAGTAACTAATTAAACACCAGGCATAATCTTTCTTATTTTCATCTAGTGTCACTTCATTGTACAGTATTAAGTTGTACATATTATTGTCCATGTGATAAGCAACTTGGATGAATATGGAGCATTTTATACCTTGTATAGGGAATTTATAATAATAGATGTTGGATGAGTTACTCCATGCCTGTGTGCAAGTCGCAGTTTATTTCCTACCTTTACCTTTTTTATGTACTGTACTTGCCAGAGGATTGTAACATATTTCTTTGTTATGATGTATTTAAAATGTTTATTTTAAAATAGGAGGAGCACACTGTTCACAGGCTGTATCAAGCAACAGTCAATGTTGACAAAGACTATTTTTCATCATCTTGCTGGTAAGCTTTTTGACCTTTGACCACTTTTGAATAACATGTTTATGATCACCCATGCATGATAAAATATAATTGTGTTCACTGTTGTCTTCAGGGAGAAAAGCAAACGTGCCGCTGAGCATAACGCTGCAATAGTGTGTCTACGCATCAAGAGTGTATATGACGGATTACTGGAACATGAACATTCCAAAAAGAATGCAAGAGAAGAAAAAAGGATGACGGAGAAAACAAACAAACAAACAACAAAAACCAGATGGGAACACACAGAATGCAAACCAGGTGGACCCTTCAGATAGAATCAAAGCATTAGCCACAGCTAGTTGATAGCAGTTGATTGGCACGAGTAATTAAGTTGATAAAGAATGTAACAGAGGTGTGAATATTTAGCTGATAGAACACCCTATTCGTTTACACAGGATTTTTGTGACGAATAATGAGGGTGCACTCCGATCCTAACATTAATAGGCGAATTTGAGCAGTTTTACAGTCTTTTCAATGAAAAATAGGACGAAATTACTTCAGTTACTTAAACTAATATGGAAATATGAAATATTGTGCTAAGAGGCTCAGTTTTGGAGTTAAAATAGAGGGTGCAACCAGTTTTCTTGTGGTTGTTTTTGACTTTTTTTCTGCCTGTCTTATGCCCTAACCATTCCCATCTCAAAGTTTTTGTTATTTACTAAATAATTATTAATATTTAGATTGTGTTATCTGCTCTCTGGAAGAAATATTAACCTGAAGTTTCTGGAGTATACTTGAAGGTTGATATGGTCTGCTTTCCTAATTTATCATAGCATTTTATAGCATTTGTTCCTTTGTATTCTATAATGGAATAAGAGGGGGATATTTTGATTGATTGATTACAATATCTACACATTGAATGACATACAGTACTGTACAATTTGACAATGCATGATTGATATTATATATATGAATAATATATAGATTTATTTCTAAATGCATTATTAAAGATAAAAAGAACATATTTTTAATCAGAATTTTAAAAAATTGATTCATTGGACTAATTTCATAATTGCCCTTTTTGACTAATCAAATAAACATCATACAAACAGATAATTGCTTTTTTCTACATTGATCATCTAAGGATAAATACAAACTACATATAAACATGCACTGCGAATAAATATTTCAACATTTAACTAGATCATTTGGAAACCCAGTCAGATGTTGTAGCCAATATTATAGGAAATTATAATCTGATGGTTGTGATAAGGTTGGTTTCACTATTTTTTTTATTTAGTAACCATGTCTAAAACCTAAAGGTAGTTTACTGTGGGAAATAAAATGTTAAAATGTAATGTTAATGCATGCTTACTTCCTTTACCTAACATGCCAGAAAATTAGATTATTAAGTGAATTAGATTTAATACATAACATTTAATATAAAGTTAATTATATAATACATTTTCTCAAATTAATACAGATATAACAAAAACAAAGCCATTAGAAGTAACATGCAGGGTAAACCATGGAAAATGGTACCAGTCGGTGGTTGAACAAACACATCTAAACTTCAGTAGTTAACTTTAAAAAATCATGCATTTCCTATCTTATTACATTAAAAGGTTGTCCTAAATGATTTTTATATACAACAAATTAGAAGTGGATACCAACAATTTGTAAGCAGTGGGTGTGGCTTGTAAAAGACACTTCAGAGTGACAAACATATATACTTGTACAGTAATGTACTTCTTTTTAGAAAAGTATGTCTTAGCACCAAAAAGCATTATATAGTCCAGGGGCAGATCCAGTCCATTTTGCTAGTACTAAATTTTAAAAATTTCAATGCAAATCAATGTTGTGTGCCCCCTCCCCCCAGTTTGAAAAATTCTGGATCCACCCCTATAGTCATATGTTTAAATAGAAAAAGAACATAAAAAATATAGTATATATTCTGGTAGACAATATAACATGTTAACAATAACAAGCAGATATGAATAAATAAAATATGTTTAAATGCTAACTGACACTGGAGGGATAATTGATACTTTAAAAAATAATTCAAAAATTTAATTTGATTAATTTTTGGTATTTCAGGATGATTTCTCAAAACTAGATGTTCAAAGTATCAAATAAGCATCTTTCATATACCAATACCACAATTATGCTGATGAAGCTGCTTATAATTCATCTCGTCCCTGAAAGAACAATCATATTAAAACATTTAACATCAAGAAAGCAAAAGCAATGAGCAGCAGTGTATGCAGGGGTTTGGGGATGCAACCCCCACCCCCTACTTGTAAAAGGTTGATAAAAATAAATATATTAAACATACTAGACATTGTTAATATTCTTCAACTTCAAATAAAAATCCCATTTGCCTTATCTTCAAAAGATTAACTCAGAAAGATCCGTTTAAAGGGAAAATATACCAACAACAACCTAAAAAACACTAATAAAATATTTATTAGAAAAATACACATGTGAATATATTTCAAAATGACGTTAAGATGAACGCAAAACTCAGTTAATGGGAAAAAAATTTCCATATAAATCAGCAGCTGCAAACTCTAATGATCAGTCACTTCCCAGTATGTTCTGTACTATTTGTGACCAGCAAATTATCTACTGGTATTGGGAATAAGTACACATTTCTCTGAAATGCCCAATATCTGGAGCAAAATGCAAATGAATCAGCAAGACACTCCACACCCTCTACTCATTTTGAGGTGGATTTTAAGTCTAGTCATATCTCAGGAGGATCTAATAGCTTGTTGACAATTATCCAATCTAGGGACAGGGTTTTCTTTAAATTCAGTTATGCACAGAGTACATGATACATGCGAAATTAATACTATCCAAAATGAACAAAAACAATTATAAAACTCGGACATATGAAGAGAGTTATAAATCAACCAATAATTTGATTGTTAAAAATTAGGAATGTTTTATATAGAAAATATAAGTATTTATTGGAAATTATTAAAAACAAATAAGCATCAATATCTTAATTATTTGCTTCATATGGCACCATTTCAAAAAGAACAAATAATATGTTTACTGACAGTACTGTATATGGTGCAAATGTAATGTTTTCTCTATGTTAATAAAATTTATTAAGGCAGCACTACACATTGAAATTACAGTACAAAACATGCGTCCAATGTTGTTTGTACTGTCTTTTAAATGCTAATCATGTATTTGTATGATTATTAATGATAAACAGAGGATTAAGCATAATTCAATCAATTATACACAAAGAAAATCTTCATTATGAATTTAAACATGTATTACCTTTTCCCCCAACAGGCAAATAGTAAATATTAGTTTGTCTTCCCACATGAAAATTGACCTCGGGTCATTTATTATGCGTGGAAACACCTTGAGTTACTTATTGGTGGAAAGTCATAACCGGCCACTTTAGTTTCAACTTAAAACTCTAAAGAGGGGAGGATGAAAAGGTCAAGGAGGAAGAGGGGAGGATGAAAAGGTCAAGGAGGAAGAGGGGAGGATGAAAAGGTCAAGGAGGAGGAAAATGAGGAACTGGAGACAATTTTATTGTGTAGGGCTGTAAAGTGACTATCATGCTGAATAGAAGTCTTTCATATGAAACGTTGAAGCCCTTGGTCCTGTGTTCAAAATAGCCATGTCCATGTTAAAGAACGTATGTAGTACACTCTTCGGAAAAGAGTAGGGTATTGCCTCCTGGTTTACTGCCCAATCACCACCAGAAGGACCCTACTGGAAATAAGTCTTCTTCAGACTATTGTGGGTTTGTCCTTGGTGTTCACACCGAATAAATTCATCCAACCATCCACAAGCTCTTGCACAAGGCTGTGGTTTTTCTGACGGTCCTAGCCAAATGACTGACGTGTGAGAGTGACTACATCAGACTGCTGACCTGTACTGAACTTAAAACCCTGATGGTTCGAAGACAAAAAAGGTAAACTGTGGAACGTTTTTTTTTTAAATTTAAAAGCAGTATGCATTCCAATGTTGTGTTTGTCTCCACCATTAAAAATTATTACAAATCAGGGGTGGTTCCAGGATTTAACAGAGGGGGGGGGGGGTTTCAAAATTTTTCCAAAAAACTCCAAAATAAAAGGGGGTCCCAGTGTCCTCGCCTGGATAGAGGGAAAAAATCAAAGACAGGCAATATATTATTATATTCCAACAACATTGAGTAGTTAGATATGTAGTCTTTCTTCCATGGATCGATGAACCGATAGGCCTGAAAAACGCACTTTCGTACATAAATTATTACGACGGCGAACCAAAAATAGTGTGTATAATTTAATTGAAAACTACTTGGGCTAAGCCTATTTTGTCTGATCTTCCAACCTATACCTGGGTAGGTGTTAGCATGCCTTTAGTAAGCCAGGACCCAGTTGTATTTTGTAGCGTTTCTTTACAGAGGGAGTTCGTTTGAACTGCCCCTGGACGCAGGGTTCCCGGAATGCCGCCCTCAGCGGTGTGTGTGAGTCAGAAGTGGAACGTGAATTTCGGTTTGGTTTCGTAGTCAGATTTTTGAGAAAAACTTCAGCTACCCGTATTCTCGACTGAGACGTCAATGGGAGCTGTAATTTGTATGGCAAGGAGACGGTGCTACCCTTAATTCATATTAAGGGAATTTACGCCCACAAACCTTGTAGTTATTAATATTTTGGTTATAATAGAAAATTTTTATTTTTTTGGTGACGTCACACACGCTATATTTAGCATGCATACGTCATAAGCTAGATTACGTCACCTTTTCCTGATAAGGCAAACTTTCCCGGCTTGCTTTTCTCATGGATAAACAAACACCACTGCCAACAAGCAGAATTCATGAAAGACAGATTTGAAAACTGTCTCTTATACACATGAGGACAGAAGATTTGCACACAATGCCGCAAGAAGCTTGCAAAACAACAGCCAGAATTAAAAGTGTGTGAGTTACCATTACCATCTGTAACTTCAACTAGCAGTAGTGAAGATGATGGCAATGGGAATTTTTTTAAGTATTGTGAGTAAGTTAGTATAACTTGTATAGTTGCTTTCTTTATTTTGAAATAGATGATCAATGCGTACATAAACATACAGTAATAATAGAAAAAGAAAAAAAAACAGGTCATGTGGAAATCATTAACAACACACAGCAAAACCAAACAAAATACTAATAGTATAGAGTTCCTGTTATCACTAAAAGGAATATAGATCTGCAACAATAGGAATATTTCGGTTGAACCAACATACATCATTATTAACATTTACGTCATCTGCCAAAAATTCTATCAGATCTCTTTCTCACGTTAAGGTCAATGATTGAAATCTCGAAGTGACTTCAATTAGAATTCTATTTTGGACATTTTTTGATCTTTTAAAAGTGTAATATGATTTACTCTATGGTATTGACTAAATTACAGAAATAAAAAATTATTAATTTAATTTACACAATTTAAATTACTTAATGAAAAGTACACTCAATATTTTGTCTATGTTTGAATAGTGTACACACAATTATCAAGGAGGAATTGCATGGAACATACTTCCTCCCCCACCCCACCCCCAACAAGGTAAGACATTTGTTTACATTTTGGTATACAGTTCCTTAATATTATGTAAACAAATATTCAACTCTTCATCTACACAAATTTCTATTATTGAAATCACAGGTTTTGATTCGATGTCAATTATGAAATGAACACGTCTATTAAAATTAATGGCTATTATTAATGTGTTACTTCACTCAATCTTAAAAGCATGGTTATTTGTCAAAATACAATACATTTTTATTAATTTGGTACATATTTTAAATGTTGCATTTCATCTTTGTAACATAAACAAGTACAATGATGTACTGAAATAGTTACAAACTAGTTTTCAATAGTCAGGAATATATGACGGAAAATCAATACATAAGCTTACGGATAAGTTTCTGTGGCATTTGCATTTGCTGTCCTCAGGCTGCAAGACTTCCTCCATATCATCATGGATTCTAGGCTTAGAGGTAAATTTTTTTGAATATTCCTAAAAGCAAGGGTAAACCAAAGAAATACCAGTTAAAAGAGTTGTGATTCAAAATCATGGGAGAACTAGAGGGCACTCGGGGAGTTTACACCTTTTATACCCACATTATGATTCTCCTCAGTAAAATTTTTCCCTGCATATTATCCCCATAAAAAAAAAAATTTTTTTAAACAAAAAAAAACAGTAGACTCCTTGGGATTTGAACCCCGACCCTTCAAAATTTAGTCACTTCCAGATTTTTTGTTAAGGAATATTGTGACCAAGTTTGACAAATTTCTGATTTTTGTGACCTTGACCCTTGATCCTTACCCTTCAACATTCAACTACTTTGTGATCTTTGGTCATGGAACATTGTGACCAAGTTTGACAAGTTTGTGATTAAAACTATGGGCTGTAGACAAATAAATAAAAAAATAGGGAATAAACATACAGTATTCTATTGCGACATATTTAAATTTCTCCATGTTGTGACATAGATCAATTACAGATCAATTTGAAAGAGTATAGTCTGACGGATCATGGCAAAGTGTTGTTTAACATTATTACAGATTAAACAATTTTTAATTAAGTATTCACAGACCTGCCAACTCACCCGAACCTGTCAGGTTTCGCCTGATATTTAAACAAGTCCCTAGTTCTCCCGATCGAATATAATTTTCACCCAATTTCACAGGCCACCCAATTTCACAGGCCACCCCCTCCCCCAAAAATACATCGATTTATGCATTATTGATTGTTATTATTCAATGTATTCGTCGCCTGCTCGCTTCGCGGTTCAATAAACAAGCAGCCATTTTCCATTTGAATGTCGCCACCAACGGCCAATGATTTGTAGTGACGTGACTTTTGGTTAATTCTGGAAACTTCCAGATTTTTTGGAAAATCTCCAGATTTGTTTAAGATTCTTAAAAAAATCTCAAAATTTTCATGACCCAATAGTTGGCAGGTCTGTATTCATTAGAATGCTATGCTGTAAGTGAATAATTAGTTACTGACCCAAAATAATGTTTTTGTTTCAATTACTGATATAACTTAAAAAAAACATGGATTTATAATTATTTAATTGTTTTCTTAATTTTTCCAGAAAATTCCTAAATTGACTCATTATGGGTCTTGGGCATTTATTTTTCATGAAAAATTTGTTAAACAGGTTAACTTGTTACTTGTATAGCGCCTTTCTTTTCAGTTACAAAGCGCTGAAGTTCTTTTCCCTGGTCATTGGGTCCACATGCCAAGTGTTGCTGCTGGTAATCAGCGCAGGAGCAGGTAACCCTACCAGGTTCCATACTCCTGGGTGAAGAGAAGCAATGCAGATAAAGTGTCTTGCTCAAGGACATAAGTGAAATGCACAGCGAGGGATTGAAACCCAGACCTTGAGGTTGGGAAACCAAACCGTTCCTGCCGCACCAAACCGCTTCATACGCTTCATGTGTATCATTTTTCAATTACTCTGATAAGTTACAAACCCTTGATCACCCTGTTGTGCCATATCTATGTACTGAAAAAATATTATGGCTCAATATTGTGGCGGGTTCATGGCCAAGTACCTTAACCACAAAGGTACTGCTCCACCCACATACATACAATGAAAGACTTACGGTAAGGGCTTGGTAGTAATAGCAGTAGATTTGGTTTGACAGCAAGTTGTTTTTCACATACAATTGTCCATTTTGGGCAATCTGTTCCGCCTAAATTACAAATGCATAAAAAAAGCAAACACAATTGATTAGAAAGTATATTGTATACTTCAACTATACAAAGAAATACATCAATATTTCAACATGTTATTGTGTTATCAGAAAACTGACTCCAGCAATCAATACTACTGTGATAAGATGTTTCAATGACACTTTGACTGCTTTATAAATAACATACGTTGAAATAAATTGTGATATAAAATAAAAAAATAAAAAACTAGCAAACTAAAAAACCGAACGAAGACCAGAGCTGCAGGGGGAAAAAACTGTCAGTCATCAACTGAAGAAATAAGATTAGTTTTTAGACTAGTGTGTAATGAATATCATGGCAGCACAAAATTGAATTTAGATAAAATGTACAAACAGCAAATCAAAAAATGAACACAAAAAAAAAAAACTTAAAATTACATGATAATATACAGTTACAGCACATTTTCACAAAATCACACACAAAACAAAGAACTGAACAAGATTATACAACAATAAACTTGAATTAAAAAGCCATATTTGAAAAGAATTATTGCAGATTTATTGTTGTTATTATTTTGTTATTATTATTTATTATTATTATTATTGTTCAGATTTATTGTTATTATTTTGTTATTTACTATTATTATTATTATTCATTAATATTATTGTTATTATATTATTATTAAAATTATTAATGCTGATTGTAAATTATATAAAAATATAAATCTTATTTCAACAAAACACATGACAAATACATTACTGTAGTAATAAAGTGATATAGCAACACAGACAGTTGTTGAAAGATATTTATACATTGTTGAACATATGTAAAGCTTGGTTTCCATACAATAGCTACACCCTGTTGGCGACTCTCAATAGCAGCTCCATGGAAACGCTTGTTGATTTTGGCATGGGATAGGCCTAAACTGCCTGCTTACCTAGTAGTAGTACTACTACATACCTACCTACCTACATAATATACAGGCAATGATAAGATTAAATGTTGATCACAGTATGCCATCTATTTATCGTAGCGTTGCTAAATTGCACGTTCGCAATCGTTCATTTCCTTTCCAGGAAAACTCATGCCAACATTTAACATCGGCTGATGATTGGTTGATAGTTATGTTTTGTTGCAGACGAACGCTGGGTGCCTTCACGATTGCGTCGTTGCAGCTATGCTGTGTAACAATTGCTGTAGCGACAGTGTAGTGATTGTATGGAAACCAAGCTTAATACAGAAAAATATACATGTATTGTACTGTAATGACAGTTTTAATTCAAATAAACGCCTTGCTTTGAATAAACAACCCCTCAAATGAACGTGCTTCCTAGAACATAATTTGGGCAATGGCGGCCCAACAGAGCAAGGGGCACAAGATAATTTTCTTAACCCACAATATTCCCCCAATTTCCTTAAAAAAACAAAAACCACCCCTTCCCCCAAATGACTGTTCAAAAACCTAATGGAAGCAACATCATTCTCAAAGCATTCTATTAATGTGCTACTCCAGTAGAATTACATTTTTTCTATTCTGGTTGAAATAAATACGTCTTTATTATCATATACTGTAACAACATATTTTGACAGTAATTATGGGTTGTAGTTTACAGTGAAATTAGGTATAATTTATTTGAGAGAGTATTATACATATCCCATTTTACACCAAAAATAAACCCCACCTTTGAATAAACGCTTCCCTCAAAAAAATCTTCCCAACAATAAACGCCTTAGGCGTTTATTCAAATCAATACAGTACTATGTAATAAAGCGTTAACAAACTTAACAAAACTATCCAAAATCAACCGAAACTGAACTTGCGGAAATTGTTTAGGAATGTTCTGCGTAACAAATGTAAATAGATTCCCAGTAAATTTTTCTTTGGAACTCGCTGCCTGTTGAATGCTCTCCCTAATCATAACATTCTCAGTTTGTATAGCAATTATATAAGTAATAGCCAAACCAAAATATTATTAGAGTTCATTTGATTTTAAACTGCAATTTCAATAATGACATCATGTCAACCAGTGACAACGCCAGATTATATTATATTTCTATATTTTGAATATAGAAATCGTCTATATGAAAGGAAATGGCACTCTAGTGCTGCTAATGACTTCAACTGCTATTTCCTTTTGGGGGGTAAATTTAAGTTGCTACCTATGTTTTTTAAATTAAAGTAGAAACCACTTATATAAGTTATTTAGCATACCTGTAAACCTACATTAACAACTGTAACCTTGAATAGCCATATTACTGTATATGGTTGATTTAAACTTCAGAGACACGCCTATTGAATTTTCCCATTCATACTTATATAGCCATTACCTCTATTATTAACAATAGCAGTTGACGTAAGTGAATGACATTAGTGAGCACACAATATTGATCTTGTTTGGTATTGCGCAAAGAAAATTCCAAAACATCACACAAGGTATTGAAAAAGTACAATATAACAGTAAACATTAAAGTAAATGTACCAGTATTAATATAAAAAACAAAAAAATTAACACTAGAGAACATTATTAAAGTACATAAAAATCTAAAGAAATATATTCACAAAATATAGCACAAGATCAGAATTACGTCTGACGATAACTAATCCAAATTTCAGTTCCCTTGCTGTTCCAAATCAAAGAGGTATTATAGTTCACTATAATAACTCAGCCCTAATTAATGATACTTAATGTAGTGATATACACAAGAGTTCAATTCAATTCACTTTATTCACGATTATATAAATAAATATAACAGAAATGAGCTTTGAAGCTAAGCGATCAAACAACATACTGTAGTTAAAACAGACTGTAATGTAGTGATATACACAAGAGTTTGTTTTCGATGACATTTGTAAATTTTCTTCCAGTAAAGCTAAAGGTCTTGATGGAATTGATTGTAAACTACTCAAACTTGCTGCACCTAAAATTTGTGATTCTCTATCTTATATTTTCAATCTATCATTATCAACATCTTCATTTCCTGATGAATGGAAATATGCAAAATTCACCCCCATTTTTAAAGATGGTGATAAGTGTGACCCAAATAATTATAGGCCAATCTCTGTGTTACCTATGATATCTAAGATCCTTGAACGGGCATGATCAATTATATAGCTACCTTACTGAAAATAATATCCTAAATGAATCTCAGTCTGGGTTTAAGAAAAACCACTCATACCACTTTGCTTGATGTCACTGATTATATTCTCAAAACACTGACAAAGGTAATCTAACATCTGCCCTTTTTCTTGACCTGAAAAAGGCCTTTGACACAGTCAATCACATAATTTTAATTAATAAACTCAGAAAATATGAGGCATGTTGTAGCAAAAATTGAAATTCAAGTTATTGGTATTTTCAGATACCAGAGTATGTGATCTTTAAAATGAGGGGTCATTCAATGAAATTGGACATTTAAAGCCCAAGTTATTGGAATGTGAATGTACAGCACTCTTAGAGTCAAGATAAACATGATTTTGAGTAATTGCCTTCCAAAGTTATTTGTGCATAAATTGTTTAATAGAATTAACTATCTAAATAATGTTAAATAAATGATTTGTTTACCACTTCCAGAACTAATACTTTGGGACATGATTAATAAGACATTAAACTGTTGATCTATAGTGAAAAACAAATTTGGATATTTTGGAAATTTTTTGAGCTCCCATATTTTATAGCTCATTTCCTCAATACTGGCCTGTGCGACAACTTAACCATTTCGCCACGACATGCCTCATATGATATTAGTGATATTGCCTTAGAGTGGTTTAATTTATATTTAAGAAATCGGTCACAAGTTGTTTGTATTAATTCTGATTGTAAAAATGTTTGTATTGGTATCCCACAAGGCTCCATATTGGGACCACTACTTTTTATATTTTATGTAAATTCTCTCCCAAACAGTGTTTCATGTAAATCTGTTATATACGCCGATGACACCACTCTGCTGTGTAGTTCATCCGACCCAATTAATACTTCAGAATGAATTAAATCATAATCTTGACAAAATAGTTAATTGTTCAATGAAAATCACCTGACACTGACACTAAATATTAAAAAGACTAAATTTATGATTTTTGGAACAACACAGAATATTTTGAAATTTAATAATGTTACTGTGAGCTATAATAATGACTTCATTGACAGAGTTGATTTTTTTAAATACTTGGGTGTTACTTTTGACCCGCAGCTTACATGGAACAAACACATTGAAAGCTTATCTTCTAAAGCTTCTAAAAGGATTGGTGTCATCCGTCGTATCAGATATTTTGTACCTCAATTTATTCTTAAGATGTTAGCTAAAACTATTGTTTTACCTTTATTTGATTATTGTTCTTGTGTATGCTCAAACTTGTTCCATCGAATTATCTAATAGCATACAAGAACTGTTAAACACCTTAGGAAGAATATTACTTTCATGTGATATTAGAACACCAATTAATGATATTTTAAGTTTGTTGAACTGGCTAACTCTGAAAAATAGATGGAGAGACCAATTATTATTTTTAACTTTTAAATGCCTTCAAGGACTTGCTCCCTAATTAATATGTTTGTTTTCCTTGAAAATGATAAAAACACTAGAAGCCAGACAAATAATCATCTTGTAGTTCCACAATGGAACATGTCAAGGAAAACGAACTTTTCAAAGTGGAACCAACTACCTAGCAATATAACTAGGGATTTCCAGAATTTTAACCAATACAAATTTTAAAATGCTCTTAAATTAATTGGTCTCTCCTCTATTTTTGTAATTAAGTCCTTTGTTTAATTTTCCTAAATTTTTCTTTTCAATTTTTCAATTTTTGTATTTTATGTTATATAACTGGACCACAACGAAAACCAGTGGCTTTGCATTGAGTGTGCCATCCAGTATAACAAATGTTTTAATATTAATAATAATAATAATAATAATATAGTAGACTTTTCTTTATTACATGATAAAAAACAAAAACACACCAATACAAACATAATATAATGGTAGTAAAAAAATTTAAAAAATCAATTCAATTCAATTCACTTTATTCACGATTATATAAATAAATATAACAGAAATGAGCTTTGAAGCTAAGCGATCAAACAACATACTGTAGTTAAAACAGACTGTTCCAAACAAGTACAGTAAAATACAGTAAAATATATTAAGGTATATTATTAAAACACTGAAATATATTAGTAAAACATTAAAAAACAATAAAAATAAGATCTTATTAAAACACTTAGAGACCTTATTAAAACACTGTATGATAACATAGCAGAAAATGCATTAAAATAGTATAAAATTATTGCATTTTATGTTAAAAGACTAAGACCAGGTTAAAATAGTGTAAAATTATGGCATGTGTTAAAATACATAAAAGCAAATTAAACGACAGAATCTGGGACTACAAATGGAATGCACATTGCACGCAAACACAAAACAAAACAAAAAGAACATTCCAAAACACTAATTTCTAATGTGAACCTGTATTATTAACTTTAAATAGACACGCACAGCAAGTCATTGGACCTCCAACCACAAAGTGAAGAAGCAAGCACCCAACTGTGACACCAAACCGCTCCTACATTGTATGAAAACTAGGCTAAGATGTCTATGGTTTCCTTGGTTGGAACAGACTTAATGATAAATGAAATGAGCTAACTCCCATGATGAAAATTAAATGTTTAAAAAGAAATGCCACATCAAACAAATTTGTAGACCATAAATTGCCAATTTTAAATGTACACACAGTAAAAACAACTTAAGGAGTTGTTCACAACTATCAACATCTTCACAAGTGTACAAACAGTACTCTTTTTTGGCACCTCCTCCCTCCCCTTTGATAGTGTACAAACAATTTTTGACGTTACAAAACCATTCTCAATTTTTTTGTCAAATCAACTAAAGCAGTGAATTCGGTTGCTTAAAAATGATTATTATATCTGTGGTTACATTATAATTTTACCATTTATATTATATATTACATGTTATTTTGAATCAACAATTTTATGCATATGTAAAAGTGTACAAATCTGTCTACCCCCTCCCCCTAGCATACTGTTTGTACACTTGTGAAAATGTTGATAATTTTGAACGACCTCTTCATTAGTACGTAAATGAACTATTTCTCAAGCTGAAAAGAACATTTTACTACAGAGCCACCAAATTTGTTTTGTTCTCTCCCTCCCCCTTACCCAGCAAGAACATCATCGAACTTGCTTCAGTTAAGACCAAGTTGATGAACTTTTCAATACTCAACATTTTCATTTGCCATTTACATTCACTAGCATATTACAAATAATTACATATTTAGAAATATTACAATAATTTAGATAAAGAGCAGTGTTTGTTTCTATTTCCTACCTCTTTGTCATGCTCCTGTGCCCATTGGATCTTCTCCAACAGGTCAGACAAGTTCTGGTTGAAGGGAATGTAGTGAACCCAAGGTTGTAACTCCTGGTAGAAGTGTTCATAGTAAACAGAATCATGCTTCAATACAACACTGTTGCCACCAAGAAGATAGGGTAGTCGGTATGCAGCTACCGTACCATCAATGTTCACCTGATACTTGTACTGGTATAGAAACAAAAGCAATAGTTAATAGGTAAAAAAAATTGAATTTAATTTACAAATTATCACTTGAATTGAAGCAGGGTGTTGTTGTCGCACTATTGTATTCTACAGGACCATTGTTAAAGCCGGTATTTATAGGGCCATAAAAAAAGTTTATTACTTTATCATCCCCGTTCATATCTCTTTTATGGTGCTGAAAAAAAAAGATTTTTTGATAATAAATGTTATTTTTCAAATTTTTTTTAGTAAATAGTTAGATATTGTCTGTATAATCTCAATCATGTATTTTACTTTGAATAACAATGCACCAACAAACAACCCAAGGGTGATATTTGGCTTCAGCAAATTAAAAAATAAAACACCACCCTCAATTATAACTTTCCCAGCCTTGCCAGTATCCAGGGTACACCTTGGTAGTATGCTAAACTAATAATTTTTTTTATTGAGCCTAATATCTATTTGGAGATGTGTACTACATAATTAAGTTTTAAATACAAAATAAATATAAATAATAGTTATACTGAAAATTGTTCTCTTAGGTAAACTAGAAATATATAGATTTCATTAATACCATCACCATGTTTCCAACTTAAGATTTCAGTAGCATTGATACATAGATAAATTAATCTACTTTTCTTGGTGAAAAAAAAGTAACATATTTCATTGAGTCACTCATTAGACCTTTTTTTTGTTCATTTCATGTCAAATATGCAGTCAGTTCTCCATATCTTGGGGAGTAATCTTATGATATGTCATTCATCACAGACCAGTTTCATTGCAAATCTGTCACCTCCTACCAGGTACGAATTTATATCCCAGTGGATATAGACACATGGACGTATTTATTATCTCTATGATAGACAGGAACTACATCAAAGTACATATACCCCAAAATTGAAATAATATTCCAAAACTCAAAAGCAAGAATACAGGAAAGATTGCACAAGCAGATAGGGACATCCCTTTTATTATCCATTTTATTTATTATGCCTCAAAGAACAATTACATTGCAAAACATGCACAGTGATGAAAGAAAAAAATGAACACTATTACAGGCAGGGACAGGATTCCCAAAAAGTGAACCAATTTGCTATCTGGTAGGTCTCCCATTGCACTGTTTGGAGATAATACCTTAGAATAAACACACGATAATAATAATAATAATAATAATAATAATAATAATAATAATAATAATAATAATATTGTTTAAATAATAATAATAATAATAATAATAATAATAATTGTTTAAATAATAATAATAATAATAATAATAATAATAATAATAATGATAAACAATAATAATAATAGTTATCATTATTACCGCTACAACCACTCTTATATTATATCATAAATATCACTTTAATTTAAAATGATGACAATATAATTTAAAACAATCATATGTATATAAAAAATATTGATAAAACCTATTTGGAAAAATATATTTTAATATCCTTTAAAAAAGGTTATAATATTTAAGCTAACGAATCCCTAACATCTTCGGGTAACCCCTCCCAGGAACGTAAAAATGAATGCAAAACAGAGTATTTTAAAGAATTTGTCCATGAAAAGAGATGTACAAATTTGAAATGATCACAATATCGCTTTACTAATGATAAGAAATTATAGTGTACAGTATTGTAAGTTACCATAGCTTATTACTAAACTGTTCTTTTGATAACAAATGTACCTGTGTTGATTGCAGCTTATGGCAAACCAATAACCCCCCCTAAATTCGCCCCAGGTATCTACTGTAAGAGTGCTTTTTACGAGCTGTGTGTTCAAGGCCCAAGCAAGCGGCCAATGGCTAGAACCAAATATGAAATATTCCAATTGTTTTTACAGTTATTTTCTTTAATAGAGAATGTAGTTATATCAGTAAATGTTACCTTATTTTCACTCACTCAATCATATAAAATACTATTGCCTACTGGCTATGTTGAACTATAAACTTTTAATAATAAAATTCAATATATAATTTGAGTGAAGAAATTATTCCCCTGCTAGCATTACAATAATAATCCAATTGGATTGTGTGTACTGCAAATTTGTTTGTATTCATATTTCAATTTCATTCTAATAATAATATTGATCAACTCTACTCTCTTCTAATAATGTTTTTATTCATTATGAATTATAAAATATTTGCATATATTTAATTATATATTTTTTGTGTATATTATTATTACCAATTAGAATGTATGACGGAACAAAATTTTTCATTTTTTACTGTTGTTGGAATAAGTTTTTCTTGTGTCTTATGTTTTTCTTGAATGATTTACAAGAAAAATTTAAGATGTCTGCAGTAGCTAGCTTTGTGGAAGCTGTGTAGGATAAAGGAAATCTATTAAGTTCCTGTCAATTAGTTATCTCTGGAAGTACATCCTGAAAGACATATTTTGGTATCTTTGATGGGAAAGTAATTGTTTCCATGTTCAACCAAAATGTGTATGTACTGTATATGACTATATTATAAAAAGGCACTGATCCAATTGTCAGAATTCATTGTGGAAAAAAAAGTATTTTAAATGAAATGAACAAATATTATTAAATCTTACAACTGTAAACTAAATTTAAAAAAAAAAACTTAAATGAAACAATAATTAAAGTAGAGCAGTCACTCCAGAATGAATATCTTTGCCAATAACAATATGCATGCTGTTTATAATGGGCAAAACTGCAACATACCCTCAAGAAAACAATGGAATGGCCTGTTGTACTCAGGCACATTATTTTCTTGACTAATGCCTGAGTACATGGGGGGATTCCATTGTTTCCTTTTATGCTCGCGGCAAGAAATAAAATTTCCGTGACCTTGACCTTGTCCTTCGACCTTTTTGTTTAAAAACAAAACATTAAATACCGTAACAATCATAATTACATTTTACCTTCTTTTACATAATACATAATGTTTCTCTTCCTAATAACTTAAATATCAAGGAATTAAAAAAAATTTTACAAAAATAAACTATAAAAATTAATATTATTTAAAATGAAGTTATTTTTATTAACTTCAATTATGCTGGGTTGAACATAGCTGTTTTACATTGAGTAAAACTTATTATTGATTTTATAATATTCTAATTGTATTTCTAAACTTTCTCAGCAACAGTAGGGTTAGGAGGTGGGAGCTATCTAAAAAAATTCTGGCGAAGACAGGCGAATATATGTAAAGTCTTAGTAAAGGTCCAGGATGAAAATGCCAAGAAAAACTGGGCAACCCAGAACTCTCTTAAGATGTTTTAGATCTTGTGCCCAAATTTGTTCTTTTTTTCCCCAAACTTAATAATTATTTTTTTGCTGATGTGTCTGACTAGGAGGAGAGTTGGGAGGATGGGGGCTTCGTCTGTCCGGCTTAAGCCCCCTGTCACCACCACTTTTTCTGAAGTATTTTGAAACCAATGTATTGAGATTTAGTCTGTGTAAAACGTTGTGTGTGTATGTTTGTCTTTTGTAAGTGATTGTCACCTACAAGTAGGACAGTGATATATTTGCTTTTGACAATCCCTAGCGCGTGTTGTGCGCCAAAATAAATAATAATAATAATAATAGTTATTTTACAAGCCCTCAGCCTTCATGCTAGGTAGTCTTTTTGAATGTCTCTTTGAAGTGATTATTTCATTTCACAATTGCAATGATGGTTCCCTGGGGGGAATGTGCTTTTTGCGGTCTACTTGTTTTGTTACATATAATATTTACTTACATTGAACATTGTACAGACCAGACACATACAATAATAACTTTATCAATGAAAATAAGTGCACCATGCAATGAGTCAATTGTCGAAATGAAACGATAAAAAGAAAACTTTTCATCAAAACCTAACACGCATGCCTCATTCAAACTTGATATTATTATCCTTTTAAAATACTAAAAAAAGACATTCCTACATAGATAAATAATTGATGGGTAATTTTTTGAACATCAATTGTATAGCATCAATTTTTACCTCTCTTCAAATGATTATTTCACTTCACAATCGACCTTGCAACGGATGGTTGGTGGTGTGTATCCGGGGGAGTACGCTTTAAGTGTCTGCTTGTTTTGTTGCATACAATATTAACTTAAATAACATTGTATCAGACACATACAATATTAACTTTATCAATGACAATAAGATAAGTAATGCACCAGGCAATTAGTGCGGCTGCCCTGAAGCAAAACAACGTAACCCACATTTTTTTTCGATTTTGAGACAAAACAATTTGAAAATATATACACTCCTGAACTACATGTGTACATTTCAGATCTCAACAATGAGTCGTTTTGGAGCATAAGCTTAGCGAGCGAGCCGTCCGACCGTCTTTTGAACGGCCAACATTTATTTAGGACGTCCACTTTTACCACGACAGCTTGGGCGGCTTGGCCTGATCAGCTCGGCCTAGCCTAATTGGGCCTGGTCTACAGTACCTTTAGCAAATTCTTTAAATTCTTCAAATCTATCGATTGTTACATTAAACTAAATCTAAATTATATTTACGTTTGATAAAAACAACCTTTATTGATTGAATGTACAGTACATTGTTTTCATACCAATATTCGGTGGGGATTCCCAAAAATGTAAGGCTTAACCATTGCTAGACTTGCCACTAGTCTCTTATTTATTTTTTTTTTTCATTCTGGACAGCGCCACCAATAAGCAAGTTCTTCTTGAGACGAAATAAGGGACTTCACTGCATGCAGGTACCCGGATGCCATAAGAATGATGCAATCTTATATTCTGTATTTGGATAAATGGACGGACCGAAATAAAAGATTTCAACCAATCACTATGCTCACATTTCCAAAGTCACGAATGTGTACAGAAACCGAGTCACGTCTCACATTGAATAGTTAGGCGTGGCTAAAAAATAGTCTCCCTAATAAAACGGACCTAAAATATATAGACCCTCAGACAAGTGTGCAATGGTAAAGACGAATTAAGATTAGGCTAGATGGCCCATATTACAAACATACAGCACAACTTTCCGGGAGGATGGCCTACTAGGCCTTTGAGTCTAGTACTATCTAGTAGTAGTGAGGCCTGGGCCTACTTTAAGTTCTTACTTAATAATACAGGTTACTATTTTAACAATGTTCACCACTAATTTCATCTGCTGTTATATACCCCCAACATTCTTGTCATGAGCAATGCTCTCTCGACGATTACATTTTCTTCACCAAAACCATTTGTTTATCTTCGATTAAAAATAGGTGCCCCTAGAATTTTCCATAAC
Source organism: Anneissia japonica (assembly GCF_011630105.1). Lineage (NCBI taxonomy): Eukaryota > Metazoa > Echinodermata > Crinoidea > Comatulida > Comatulidae > Anneissia > Anneissia japonica. Next base: position 469,458 of record NW_022753996.1, read on the forward strand.
ATCTATTTCTATAAGCGCCCCCCCTCAATCTCCACTCTGTTTTTATAAGCGCCCTGTTTGATTAAGCGCCCTTCAAAATGAGCCAAAAATATTTTAAGCGCATGTGCACTTATTCGTGCGAGTATGGTGCCTGAGAATCAGTTTTGTAGATTAAGTAACGTTAGCATGTGTCCAGTTCTCCCGCGAGTCGCGGAAAACTTCGCAGAATCCGGATGGCTTCACACTCACCCGCAAGCAAGTACAAATCTCCCAGAAAGCAACCCATCTCTCGCAAATTCATGATGCAGTATTTGCACGCTTCTACTAATTACAGGTATCAGCTTGTAATGGTAATATCATCATGCACAGCAACAACATATTTAACACATTGACTGTCAGACCTTTTTTCAGGTTCCTTCACGTGTGTTGTACAACTAATCATCAAAATGGTATGTCTAATAAATTGGCAGGAAAATATTAGGGGACGAGTAAACTCATTGCCGGCACTTGGAAAGCACTTTTTATTGCCTCTACCAAGCGCAAGTTTTCTTTTATCCGTTTTTGCATGGGTTGGTATATATTCAGAGGCCACCCCACCACTTGTGCCATTGAGTGTACTGCCGGCAACATAACACAACAAACATACATAAGTGTACACTATTGTCTAGGTGTATCTTCCCTGAACTACCAGCCATGAAGTCTGTGGTTTTACAATGTATAACAAAGAAGTAATACACTCTAGAATATTACCCCGATTTTGTTGAGTTTAGTCATCCCTAGCGCCCTGAGCAACACCCTGTGGGATGAGTGTGCTCGTCTCTGGCAGCCAACATGTTAAACAGATCTTCTGAAAGTGGTTTCTTCCAACTTGGGATCAATGCATAGATTGTAAACTAGTACAGTAATGACTGGTGTAAAAATGAGGTGTATAATACATGTGATCTGCTAATTCTGCCATAACTTAATAATCTTCTAACCATCTAATGTAATGTAACCAAAGGGATTAAGATTGCAGTTACTAATATAATAATAATAATAATAATAATAATAATAATAATAATAATAATAACAATACAAATAATAATAACAATAACAATAACAATAATAGTAATAATAATAATAATAATAATAATAATAATAATTGTTGAATTATATAGCACATATTGTAGAGACCACTATGTTCTTAGCATTATTAATTAGATCTAGCACATATATAGAACACAGAAGCTGTAATCAGCACATTTTTGCGTTTAAACCTACTGTACCGGGTACCCACTTGCCTGAGGACACAAGCTAAATACCAAGCAAGGGATTGAACCTTCGACCTCAAGATTGAGAAGCAGAACAGCAACTGGTGCGCCAAACCGCTCCTACATTTTACAAACAATTTATCATGATCTAGAAGCACAATTTTTACCATCCTAAACCAAAAATCTCTCCTGTTAAGAATTAACAGACTTTTTCTTTTGTAGTCTGACGGTAGTAGACCTAATGCACAAGGCAACGGTAGAAGCTACTGTTACATTGTAGCTGCTGGTGGGTATCTGTGTATACATTGTATCCGCTTGTGAAAACAGTGCTGTCCCGACATCGGTTGGTAAAACAGAATTAAATGTTTATAATTTTAAAGTATTAGAAAAAAAAAATATTTACATGTGTTCCTGTTTTCCAGATTAGGTGTTTTGCATCCGAAGGAAAAGGCACAGTAAAAAATGCCTGGCAATTACAAATGAAAAAATACATGTAGTAAATAAATAATAGAAAAAATATTCCTACCTTAAAAAAATCAAAGAATGACACATGCTTCTGCTTAGGACCATAGAGTTCTTCCTTATGTTCAAAGAAAAAGAAGTTGGTGAGAGCTGCATCCATTAAGTCCGTATGATTCCTTGCTAGCTTCACAAGTTCAAGACGTTCCCTGCGACTGTCACGTCCACGCCAGAAACCCTTACTGATCTTCTCTTCCCATTTAGGTTGTGTGTTGGCTTGGACGGATAACAAATCTAAAGAAACTCTTCAAAAGAAATTTTTGTATGCAATTTGTTACATTTGTTTTACAAACATTTATACAAAAAGTTTGACTTATGTAATTTCATTATATCTTTCACAAATAATTCTAGATTTGAAAATTAGGATAGTATTAAAGATGTCCTACTTGTCAAAAAGGCAGAAAAATACCAAAAAAATTCAAACAAAATTTTGAATAGCTTATTTATAAAAGGATCAAATAAATGATTAGCTTTGAAAATATAGTTTTCACTGATTTAGGCCTACAGGAATTTTACTGCAAAAATCCTTAATTGATTACCAGCCAACTTTAAGAATTCCTGTAAAAGAATACAGGAAAGTTATTATTTAAATTTTATTAAATAAATTCACGGTTGAATTTTTTTTCTCATTCATATTTTTAATTGAAAATATAAATTAAGCAATACAGAATATGGAATTAAAATTAAGTTTATTACTTCATGACTAATAATACAATCTTTCAATGTTATCGTATTTGATTGGTGTATCATTAATAATGTCATCTTAAAAGAGTGTACGTATCCAACTCAGATCTCCTCGTGGTGCCATTTCCACATATTTTTTATTTAACTTTTTTTTTAATTTTTAAAATAATTTTTCTATACATATCAACTTTAGAAGAATAATTAGTGGGGAAAAACAGGCAAAAACAAGTCCAAAATTTCCAAGAGGTCATCCACCCATCACAATAGCAAGCTATTACCTTAACATGTGCCAAGCAAATATCTTTTTATCACAAAATAATTATCTCCTTTATTGTGTTAGGAACCATAAAAAACACAATTTTCATAGCAAATATTTACATAGCCATTTGCAGCATACCTTCCCATTGTTTCAAGTGTTGATTCAGTAACATCATATGTTGGCAAAACAATGTCGTACGTGTCGTTGGAACCACACCAGGAGAAAATTGGTAATAGACTTTCTCTGCTGGCCTTCTTCACCAAAGGCCAATCACCAAGGTTTATAAAGAACTCCATATCTGGTAATGACACCTTTTATTTGCAAAGAAATTTGAAAAGCAAAAAAATATGTAAATAAAATATACAATCTGTAACTACAGCTATTTATATATATATATATATTTTTACTTTTCTTTCCATTTTGACCACCACATACACGAATACTGTACCAAGGTTATGCACAGTAACAGAAGATGATGATGATGCATGTTATTTTAATCTAAAAAAAAATCTGGATGGGTATAACACAGGATAGGGACACTGTATTTTATACACTGTGAACATCACAGGAACAGCGAGGAATTTTTAGCATAGTAGTGTAGAAGGGGGTCCAATTCCTCCTCAGCCCATCGTGGGAACCAAGGCAATTTTAAGAATAAGGTTTATCGCGAATCCGAGCCGCAATGCGTCATGGGATAGAAAAGGGGGCAACAGCGCCGCCACGCTAGCACTTTGACAGCTGATTGTTTACATTTTACATTGACATCGCACGAGGTTCGTATAAATAAGGTATAATTCTATCGAGTTTTTACAACTTTTGGGGAGTTTTTATCATGCCAAACAGCGATCACTGTGCAGTGTGGGGATGTGATAACGATCGGAGATATCCTGAAAGGTATATATTGTTGTTTTTTTCGTAAAAAAATAATTGCTAAAACGGCCTTTTAAAGGGAGCTTCTTTGACTAAAGATGGCTATGTTTAGCATGTATGGTGGTGCATGGAAGACGTGGATATTACTACTGTAGCATAACATTTTCACAAATATCAACCTATTTTAATTATGACTGACATATTTATTTATAAGCATATTTATTACAACACTTACACATACCATGAGGTGCAGTTGTAGTCATGGAAAGTTGATTTTCAAGGAGCATTATTTTTTTTTTATTTTTTGGATACCGCCGGCACTAATTTAAAGGTTTAATGTGAAGTGTCTGATATGTAAAATTTGTTGCTAATAATATTGTTCATTTTCTCTTGTAGGTATGTTATAAAAGATCAGGTTAACACACTTCGTTTCCATCGTTGTAAGGAGCAACATTGAGCCATCGTACATTACACACGCGGTAAACATACAGCATCGTATACACACTCAGGACTTCCGGGTTCTGGGTTCAATGTTTGCCCTTTTTTCGATCCCAACATGCTTTGCGCGCAATACGCCCTCTTGCGGATTTGCCGATTCGCGATAAACCTTATAGGCACCACTTGATGCCTGGAAATAGCATTTTCAGACTGTAATATTGCTTTTTCAAAGCAGTTTTTATTGACCAAATTATTGGCTTCTTTATCAATGTGGTCGATGAAGCCGAAATGATTAGAATAGAATTTTTCAAGAGTTTTTTGAGTGAAATGTTATGGTACAGTATTGATGTCAAAATTGAGTGCTATCAAGGCGACCTTAACGACCCAGTTTTTGTGTGAAATGTAATGGTATAATAAGATCTCAAAAATTGAATTATATCATGCAACCTGGCTCAAAGACTAAGTCGGCCCATTGAGGAACCTGACCTGATTTTAAAGTCGGACCAAATTTTGTTTGCCTTTGAACTGCTTATGATTTATTGATTGTTCACACTTATAAAAAGCTGGCCCTGATCCGTCCCTGAGCCTAACAATTAAGCGTGATTGGGCTCTTTAGTGGAAGCAACAAATTTGGTCACAATAGGTAGGATTTCCCCAGATTTAAATTTATGCATGAATACACAAACACTGATATAATTATCCTAGCTCAAGAATATCATGTTTAACAAATACATATGGTATCATTTTACCGTAAATTAATAGCATTCGAAAGTGCATTCGTGTACAAGGTACTCAGACTGTACACTTTCACTAGTCTAATTGAAAAGTTAATACTTTTAAATTTCTATTACTTAATATAGATGGTTATTCTTCTATGTGAAGCTATACTTTGTCAACCATAATACAATGCCGGTGTATATTAATAACATGATTTTGGTAGACAGTTTCTATTTTTAGTATATTGAATGTTTAGCTAAAATCAATAACCAAACAATGTACTAGACATATTACTTCCATTTCGGTTTATACTAATTGAATGTTTGAATTTTAAATCCCTTCCAATTATGTTAGCTTCAGTAAATGCATCGGCTATTCCACACCAAAGTGGACCTGACTAGAAAAATAAAATTGTATAAAGATAATATTTGGCCGTGAATAGAAATATGGTACCGTACACTATCTCAGTAATCGTGTGTGTTCCTAGCTGCTGCCAACCCTAACCACTAATATCAGTACTAAGATAGTGTCCAGCAGTATTGGAGTACGGTACCGTACTGTACCTCATGCAGTAATACTGTAACAACTCCTTGGTTATATGAAGCATTGTAATATTATTTACCTACTGGTAATGGCACTTGTTTATTATATGTATTGATAAATTAGAGGCCTATTAATTATAATACATGTTTCATCTTACATCTATTTAAATTCTACATTTACAGTAGTATCACATCCCATTTATAGCCATTTGAAATGCATGATTTGAGAATTCACTGAATAAATTCTGAATGTCTGAAAGAGAATCTGTAATGTCTAGCTAGCAACAGCTGTGACTTGCTAGGCCTGTGGATTGGAGACAGCCTTCTGGGAATATCAAGACTGATTCATCAAAAAGAAAAATTTATCAACTTAGATACAATCTGAAGTTTCCATGTAAAACTACATTGTGTGAAATACAAGTACGTAAATTGTTAAAGTCATTATTTAATATTTTACAGGGCTCTATATTACTGTATATCCTGATTCATATTTTGAGATATTATGATTAAACACTTATTACTAACTGGAGTATACATATTCGGTGGCGAAATTGCGGAACCTAGAGTTTTTGTAACCCAGTACTGTAGCTATATATTATCAGAATATGACAGCCTAAATAAATACATTTAATAATAATTATCATAAAAAGGTGGCAAAGTGAGGTAATATGAGGCGATTGTTTTCACTTACAACAAACAGTTCCTTGAGAAGTGATTTCTAATGGTCCTTCTACAGTATTACACTTGTTGTTTTACAACTTTCTTGCCAATAAACTTTTATTACATTTAGAACATATAAAAAGAATTAATACTGTGTCAATAACTTAATTATTCGTCACCCATCAACTTACTTTTCGAGTCAAAGATAAAAGGAATGCATCAGAAAACATCTTAAAACCAGTGTGAAGTCCATGGGTCTTTCTATAAATCTGAAAGTGAGAATTTTTTTTTTTTTTTCAATTTAATTCATTATGAAAAATGTTATGGTAAAATATGATGCAAAGAATGTGACAGCACCAAGGAGGCATTCTCTAACTCACTTTTTCCCTAACTTACTTTTTCCCCCAACTCATTTTTTCACTAATTTATTTTCTCCTTAACTCATTTTTTATTTCTTCCAACTTATTTCCTTTTTTGCTTGCATAAATCCTAAAAATTGATCAGTCTGTTTGATAATGTACATCATTTTGTAGAGCAGAAGTATAATTATGTAGGTACAGTAAATTATATTGGTAGGGTACAGTACGGTTTTCAAAAGTCAACAAAGTCAATCTATTTTTTTATTTATTTTTATTTTATTTTTATTTATTTATTCTTTATACTGCGTTACCTCTTCAGTAAGAAGTTACTGTTCTCCCAGAGGGCCCAGTACACATAAAACATTAAAATCTCAAGAAAAACAACACAGAACATCCAAAAAGAAACAAACACAAATTAAGTAAAAAATTACCTACCCCCTGCATTCCAAATACGAGAACCCCTAAAAGTAAAGCCATAAAAACTCTCCCAGTAAACAGTACCAGGATTTTATTACTACTACAGTACCAGGATTTTATTACTACTGTAGCATGCTGACACACAGATAACATCATATCATCAAAGCAATCAACATAGTACATTCACAGTGAAATTGCTATTGTAATTCTATTTAACATGCACTTTAAAGATATTGTATGCTCAAACACAACCTAACAATTACTGTAACCATGCTGTAACTATATCAAGATATTCAAGGTCACCTTTCCATTCTGATATGAAATTCCATCCAGATGGCCCACATGCATGCATCATTTTACCCAAAAAGTAAGTGTTATGCACTGGTGGTGTAGTACTGGGTTTACATATACACACACAGTGCAAAAACAAATTACCAACATCTCCTGTATATGAAGAAATGGTGAATCCTCTTGATTTTACCACTTATTATTACAGTATGTTTGTGAATTTTAACGTTATTTTTTTACAATGTTCAGTTATCATTCATTTTGTTTGCTGAATACTGTACAGTGCTACAGTAGAGTGCTGTACTAAGAAAATAGGATACAACAAATCGTTAGATCACAACATCAGCTACTGTAATCTCATTGTTCTATGGATTAAAGCAGGGGGAAATTTCCTTCCCTCAGACTGGCCTGGACCCCTGTCGCCCGATGACACGACAAGGTCATCCGACCAAAAATAATAATTTGTAGTATCCAATATAACGATTGCTAATCCCTAAAACTGTGTTCTAACCAGCACAATTTCAGCCATACTAAAGCCATAAAAACTCTCCCAGTAAACAGTACCAGGATTTTATTACGGGAACCTGACTGAGGCTCTAGTCTGCCCCTTGGTAAGGACCCCCTGTTGGCCATTTCAGCCTGTCTGTCGGCAAATTTCTGGAGCTACCGCTGATGAGCTCAATTAACTAAATTGTACAATGAATTTTGACCAATCACTCAATATCAAGAAGTCAAAATGTTAAGTGCATGCATTAGAATGATGTGCAGACTACAGTAGCTCTATCATAAATTTCATTATTGCATAGTACTCTACCACTGTAATAATTAAAATTAACTTTTTATAGGGATCTACAGTACCCAAACATTTTAGAAAGTAATGTTCATGCTACATTTAATATTACAAGGGAAAAACAAAAACTTAATATACAGTAAGTAGATTCAGGTTCACCATGGAGTTATAAAATAAAATTAAGTAAATATCTGTATTGGTTAAACAAACTTACTCTATTATTGATAATTGTATAATGAGATAAGCTATGATGAGCTGCATATCTTGAGACAACTTGTTCTGCCAAGTTCTTTAGGTTGATGTTAGGGAAGTGGATGAGATCCTTCTCAATCTGTGGATGAACCTCCTTGCGGCACTGCATGCTCTCCAGCCATGCATCCACATCATCATTGGGACAGAAACACTTTTCATCATACACAGATCCTATCATGAATAAATATATTTTTTTATTAAGACAATTCAGAAAGGCTTTTAAAGGCTTAAATTAGGCCCAATAAACTAATGGTTAGTTTATCACCCTCATGCACATATCTTCTATGGCTCTTGAAAAAAAACAAAAAACATTTTGGAATTTTTTTTTTTTCCTATTTTATTTATTCATTTATTTTATTTTTCAGTAAATAGTAGATATTGTCTGCATTATCTCAATCGAAGTATTTTACTTTGAATATCAATGCACTAGCAAACAACCCATGGGTACTTTGGCTTTAGCAAAATAAAAATGAAAAGACTTTCTCCCTTACCACTTTTCCTGCATAAAGTAATATTTCTTTTATTGGGCCTTATGTTGAAAAGATTCAACCATACCTTCCACAATCAATACTGAAAATGATTCTAATGCTATAGACCATTTTTTCAGATTTATTTTGAAACAGCCCCACCAACGTCTCGCAACTCACTGTGGGACTTATAGCGGCCTAGCCTGAGCAGATGGCTAGTTGCAAATGGAGCACAGCGCATTGGATAGTGCCGCTAGACCTTTGTTATAGCAGCAGTAGAAAACAGATACGATCTTGCTAATTACTGTAATTTCTGTATTGTTAACATAGAAATAGGTTTTTAAGATTTAGACTTTTCTGTTTTTTTTGTGTTAGAAAAAAATGTGTTCTCGTTTTAATAGTAATTTAGTTTTATCGTTGATTTAATCCATGATGGTAACTACGTAGAGCGAAATGCTAGGCCTCTGAAAGTCCCCCAGAGGTAGTTGCCAGGTTATCAGAAAATTTCATTTCAAATTTTGTGAAAATGGTCTATAATAATCACTCACTATATTTTTCAATTATCAAAAAAGCAGCAATATGGTTTAAGGTGTGTCAAGGGGTAGCAAAAGAAGCTTAAGTTCTGTCCACTATGACATTTTCTGTGAAAAACGGGTTTTATGTCCATTGTGCCTATATTATATGGTCATGATGTATGTCACATGACCATATTTAGGAATGTCACATATTTTTGCCAATTAAAATTTGATAGTCTGGACAGGACTAGAAGGCGTTTTTTTTTTTACCTTTAATGTATTAAAAGCTTGTGTAACACCAACTCTATGCAGACATTATTAATTGGGCAAGAGATCGCCAGTGTTAGAAGTTCTTGACTGCCGAAGCATGTATCACGTACTGTATGGCACTTAAACAAGAAGACTGTATAATTGCAGTATGTCTTTAATACATTGTTTCAATTTTAACATGTTCTGTATGTATAACTTTTTGTATGAACTATATTTTGTACAGTGAACATCATTTTAAGCATTTTCTGAAAGCCATGATGGAAAGCAGCATTTGCTGATTAGTGCTTTGTAAATGAAGTTTTACTAATTACTTTAATTTGGCTGACCTACTTTAAGTCCTGAAACATTCTAAATTTGACTCTTTTTATAACCAAAACATTTTAGTACCATAATACCACATTTAGTAGTAGCTCATTGCTCACTATCTTCTAGTGAAATTTTAGTATTAGATAACAATTATATTAGAAAATTAGTTAGAAAACAATTAAAAAGATATTTTACTGAGCAAAAAAAAAATATATGGCAAATTTTCCTACTAAATCTTGAGGTGGAATTTACAACCAATAGACAACACCTTCAAAATTAAAGAATAATATAGGCAAACAGACAACGGCGGCGGCGACGACGACGACAATAACAATTAATAATAATAATAATAATTATTATTATTATTCAGCAAATTAAAAGTACAATCTTTACTTCCCTTGCTCCATCATCAAAACATACAGTAAAGGAAAAAGAGAAATAAAAATGAATAACTGATTTAAAATATACTTTACTAACAAAACTAAAAACTAATAACTAAATTAAAAATCCTGATTTGAAATTAACTCAGAATTTTTGTACAGTAAAAAAGAAAGGTAAATTTGGAAAAACAAAGAATATTGAAATATAAACAGACTAAAACACAAATTTGAAAAAAAAAGTTATGATTTTTTTTTTATAGATAATAGCTTATGGGAATAAAAATTAATTTTTTTAACTAAAATTTTTGTATACAGTAGTTAAGTTTACTATACAGCACTTTTATTTCACTTTATTTATTTCACTTGTTTCTAAACTACCATACAAAAAGTGCCGGGAACCAAGAAGGCTAAGGCCTGTAATTAGCCCCCACTCCCCCCCCCCACCCACTAATCTTTATTAAATTAATCTTAAATAACAAAACTAATCTTAAAAACAAAAACAACAACCTTTAGAAATTAGGCAAGAACATGAAAGAAAAATAATATTATTATTATTGTTTTGTGCTTTGTTATTTAATAAACACAGATATAGTAACACAGAATAAAATTGTTATTTTATTAGAAAAAAAATATGAATAAAAAATAATAAAAATGAAAAAATACATTTAATGCATTAACCTTCTAGAGCGTAAGGAGAGCCTGCAACCTGCCTATTGCCACTTTTAATTTCGATCTGCATATTGTCGTAGCTGTCAAACATCCGATAGCGTACAATGAATGATCCATCGTGTCTATCCAACATCTGCATCCAGATACGCCCTCTCCGATCTTTGGGGCTAATCTTGACCGTGTATGCATTCACCCCCGGCGACTCTGTGAAACTACATTATTTACAAAACGATTTAATTTTATAATTTTTCAAAAGATAATTATTATTTTTATATATTTATTTTTTTTATTTATTTGTTACCAAATGATCGATGACACAATAAACCACTAATAAAATTCAAAAATATGACGATACTTTTGAGAACGATCATTTCAGGCAATGCCTTAACAATTTAATAAGGCCATAGCCATTGCTAGGCCTTACGCTACATACATGTTTCGACAGATCCTACTGTCATCATCAGTGTACAGAGATTCCATATACAGTAGGCAATCTTATTTAAACAAAGTGAAGTTTGTAATACGTCAATCTATACGTAATTCAACCGTATCAAGTTGTGAACACCAAGATCATGAATAAAAACAATGTATTAATTATACAAAAGTATCGTCATATTTTTGAATTTTATTAGTGGTTTTATTTATTTATTTTTAATTTCCTATTCCTATTATTTCCTACTCTATTTACATTAATTTGATTATTACAAAAAAATGTTATTATAAAAATATAGTAAAGGGGAGAGGCAATCGGACAATAATATAGAAAATACAAGTATTAACAATATAAAAATTACAATTATTTAAAATTGAGCATAAAAAAGATCTATCAATTGCATTATAATCCAATAATTAATTAATCATTGATTATTACAAAAATATAATTATCATCTGCAAGATATCTGAATTTACAATTTAAAAAGGTAAGTTTTTAAACCAGATTTAAAACATTCACCTGACATTGACTTCCTCAAAAATTTGGAAAGACTGTTCCATTCCTTACTTACTTAAAGTATGAGAATGATGCTTGATAAACTAACCCTCTTAATATGGGTTTTGGGAGTGGAGTTGTTTTTAGTCACAAGCAAAATTCCTGCTGTGAAAGGAATTGAACCCAGAATCCTGGGATTCTGGAAAGGCAAGCAACTTTAACTACTGAGCTATTCAACTCCACTTAAAGATATTTAATAATAATTATGGTATGAAGAATAATAATAAGAAATGATACAAGATGGTAATTGACACAAAGTGTACATAGCAACAAAATTATTGGTTGCTGTGTGGAATCGATCAAATGATGTTAACTCATTCACCAATATTTAATGAGCTTCTCAATTGTGTCAAATACAGTACAGTATGTGCTTGTGTTTAAAAGGTGACTTGCTTCAACTACAGTGTAAAAGATATTCCTTGCAGTTTCTGGTATACAGAATTGTGTATCTACTAGTAGTACTGTAAAATTCATTCATTTGTTGTTTTTTTTTAAATTGGCTACGGCAGTCAGACTTCTGTGAGTTGTGAACCAGTGAGCCCGCATGAAGGGCATCAAAATGCTGGTAAACAAAGCAGCGATGCTAGTTTCTTTTGCTTTTTACTAGTTTTAGTTGAGGACATTTCATGGGTTCTTTCCCACGGTTTTCTAGTTCAAGCCTTTTCATGTTACTATCTCTAGCGCCTTGAGCAGTTTCTAAGTGTGTGCGCTACATAAATCCTATTTATTATTTATTATTATTTATTATTAAAATGAAATATAGGGGAAAAAAGAAAATATTTATTAAAGTTATAAATTTGCCACTCATTTATTTGTATGCAAGTTGGAAAAGAATGTTGCATTAATATTATTGAGCAACATATATATGTGGCAAAGACAAGCCAAACCAGTCACTCGTCGCAAATTGTGTTTCAGAGAAAATAGCAAAAACATGCTAGAATGTAAAATTTTTAAAAATCTATTTTATTTCTATAAAATGAGGTTTAGGCCCCATAAAAAAAATGATTAGTTTATCATCCCCGCGCGCATCTCTTTTGACGAAATCGCGATTTTTTTTTTTTTTTTTTACTAGATTTTTTTCATTGAAAAAACGATCGTTTGTTCGTCAAAAACAAATTTTAAGGCTGGTAAATGATGATTTTCGATCTTTAGAGTAGTCGCCAAGTAACAATATCTATTTATAGGCGATCTTTTTCATACTGCGCATGTCCACAAAGAAAGAGCGATATGACGTTCGTTGACGACTAACGGCGAACAAATCTCGAAGTTTCGCGCGCTAGCTTTGCTCTCTCTATAATATCTAGGATCAAAAAAAAAAAAAAAAAAAAAAACCTCCCTCCCTCATCAGTTTTTTTGGTCTTGATAGGATGATAAACTAATAATTTTTTTTATGGGGCCTTATCAGTGGTAGATCAAGGAAATTGAATTTGAGGGGCTCATAAATGCAGTTCTGCAGATAAAGGGTTCGACTACCTCAGCCCTGCCCTGGTTGGTACAACATTTTGCGTCTCTGGAATTTCTCAATGGCCAGAAATAGCACTTTTATACTTAAAATTTAAATATAATTTACTTTTTTCCCCATTTTAAATATTGTACTATTTTATATTTTCACAATTGTATGATGGAGGGTGGGAGTGGACTGGACCTCTTGAATATGCATATGGGGTTTTTTTTTCTTAAAATCATAATACTGTACATGAGTCATCAATTAACATATTTTTCTAAAATCATTTGGACAAACTTTAATTCTACATTTTTATTTCATAAAAATCTAAAAAATTTGAAAAACGTGTCAAAACAATACTAAATAGTCAATAACTTTGTCACAATCAAATTTGCTTCGGTTGGCACCATTCAGAACATTAATTTACAGAAAGCAGAAAGAATTACAAACAACATCAAAGTATGGAGAACTAAAGTCAGTGATCAAATCCTTGCATATGAATATTATCTAAAATATTTTCAATTCCATTTTAACAACAGTTTCATAATATTCCAATTTTCATTGTTATTAATCAGTGACAGGCTGTTATTCTCACAAACTTAAGTTATGACATTCTCTATGACATTTTTTTTAGTGGATGTGATGTACTGTATGTTGTTCTCAACTAAAAATAATAAAAAAAATTATCCAGTATTTGATTATGGATTAAAATAAATTCAAATTTATTTTCCTCTACAGTATGAAACAATTGAATGGAACTGTAGGCCTATTATTATTATTATTAAAATGATTAGAAACATTTTTAAAAATGTAATAAAAAGAAAATTAACAGCAATTTGATTATTTATAATTTACACCTTATGATTACACCTCACCTGGATATGCAAATGAGTTCAAAACGTATGGAATAGCGTAGGGTGGTTGCTAAGGAAATGACTAAGTTTACTGTAGGATTGCAATCTCGGTCCTGTGTCATCAAGGCAAGCTGTCAAACATTTGCAAGCCTTCTCTACAGGGTCTTCTC
>NW_022753996.1:484573-494634 GCF_011630105.1 Anneissia japonica
AAATGTCGGATTTGAATGATTTTTTTACCATTTTATAGCTCTTATTTAACTTTTTAACCCTGTATTAATAACTCAAAATTGATTTTTGCGACGAGTGACTGGTTTGGCTTGTCTTTGCCACATATACTAAGACTAGAGTAAGGGTTTGATTAGTAGGGAATCCTATAGAAAATAAATTAGTTTGTTTCAAGGTAGTGGTATGATGCCACCTTGAGCAAGCGGCCGGGGTTCAAATTTCGCTGATAAATTTTTTGCTGATAAGGGCTATGAAAAAAAAAGTTTTGATTTAATAAAGAAAGATAGGCCTAGGAAAGTCATGTTATGTTAAAACATTTTTTTGTCACTTTCAATGTTTTTAAAAATTCTGAAAACTACTTACTTTTGGCCATTGAAATCCACAGCTTGAATAAAAAAAAATCGTGCAGGAACATTAAAATCCGCATTTAATCCCGGCCCCCAAACAAGTGTTTGTTCTGGACAGACAACTCTCTCCCGTTCATAGCCTGTTGCGGTATCTGTCACTGCTTCAGATATACTTAATAAATGCACACTTGCGAAAAAAATTTGAAGTCTTACAATTGCAGTCATTGTCCTTTTATGAAGTTTCCAAAGCATGATGTAGGTAAAAGCGAGAAAGTTGATTGTAGTCTTCACAACTTCAACAAAAGTTTAAAATTTGAGCTTCTTGATCGATTTGTTTTTCCGACCTGAATAATTTAGTTTATCCAAAATACTGCGACGAGTTTTGACTACCTAGGCCTAGTAGAAGAAGTCGATGAGAGTGGTCTATTTTTAAAAGTTATAAGCTATGGTGATAATATTAATAAAGAGGGCCATGAATGGTTTTAGCAATAAACTCGGTCAGGCCTAGGCTAGCCTCCTGGCTCTAAGGTTATAGAGTTAGTAACACGAAGCGAGTGTAACCCTATACCATAGTGAGCATGTACTGTATGCAATCCTCAGGCCAGCCACTGGCCTACCCACTATTCAAGATCAGAGATGTGACCTTGATCCACGTTTTGACACAATAAACTTGCCTAGGCTAGGCCTACTACACTGTCTGCATACCTACTTTTTAGAACGCCAAGTTAGGCTATTATGAGTAGGACCACTCGTCGCAAAAATGCTATTAAAGAAAAACACTTTAAATCCACCGCTGAAATCCTGTGATATGCAACAACTGCTTAATCTGTTCTTTATGTTCCTTTATCATGAATTACCGGAGCATAAAAAGTCAAACCCAAATAACACAGTTCACTCAAGCGATTGACAGCAGCACAAAACCAAAACAAACAACGACCGGCGCGGCCGGTCGTACACGTCTGCGGTACCGCATGTCATAGAGGGCGATATATCGATATTCTGGAAAATATATCGATATTCATCATTTCAATTTGTAGAGAGAGAGGGAGAGATCATGGTTTATTATACGTTTGCATTACAGGCCCGTACGCAGGGATGCGACGGGTGCGTACGCACCCCCCCCCCCCACACCAATTACAAAAGGTCCAAATTTTCCGGCGTAGAAAATTCAAGACACACTCTCACATGCTCCAGAAATCCATCCACCAAAAATGTTTGACCAATCAGAGCAGTTTCCAAAGGACTGCCTCTAATTTGTCGTACAATTAAGCAAGGCCTCTAACTGTACTTAGAAGTTTTTGAGTAATTTTAAAGTTTTTCCACGCCGTTGCGTGTCAATAACTCGTCACGTACAAAATTCATCTTTCTTTCTGTGAAAGTCCCTCCCTTCGCAATTTCGATTAATTTTTTTATTATGTAACATTTACATATGTGGTAAAAATTTAGTATTTTCAATACCTAATAATATTATAGGCTTTTCATTGTGCGCTAGACCTACATTTATTTCTTTTATGTTAAAATTTATTAATGTTTTATTTACCTTGTTCTATAAGTTTACCTACTGTAGTCTATTGACATATGATGTGAAAATCTGTAACACCACGTGGTTGGAAGCGGCACGTTGTGTATGTCCAATTTGTAGGGATTTGTTTTACTCCGACCTTGATTTATTTACGATTCTTAAAATCTTAATAATATTAATGAACGCTAACCCGTAGTATAATTAATGACATTCCCACGGTGTTTTTAATTAGATTGACTTAAATCTTGTAGATCAGATTCCTTAACATATCAAAGTTGATATTAATCGTTAGGCCATCAACATTTTTGATAGACTACGGTACAGAACATTTGAAAATAAGAACACAGAATAGCGTTTGCTCTCAAAACCAGTGGCGGATTGTTTTTAGCGCACCACCCCCCACCCACCCCACAAAAAAAAAAAAAAAAAAAACATTTTTGCACGCACCCAATAAAAATCCTGCGTATGGCCGGCCCTGATCATTATTACAGAATTACAGCAGCCCCACCGGGGCCTGTCAGTTTTGAAAATAATTATTGCAACGGATAATCCTCGCTTAAGTGCTATCAAATTTGTAATAATAGTAACAAACCTACTCATAATAGGCCTATACATTATTTGGTATCTCTATCTTCCTCACTTTAGCCCAGTCGTGATTGTCGGCGACTTAACGCCAATTCCTCGTGGCCTACATCTAGCAGGCCTAACTGGTATAAACGGCACCCTTTACAAAACATATTTTGATACTCTATGATATTTTTTTGTAATGTTCACCGTTTCTACTTTTAACTTTAACTAAAGATTGAAACTTTGACGTACTTTAATGGATCTCACTCAAGTTATACTGATCACATTTTTGTAAACGACTTATCTGCATATAAAAAAACAAAACAAAAAAAAAAGAAAAAAACTACTGTCATATTGTAACCCAGGCTACCCTGAAAAATAGTGATCGTCTTCCATTCCTCACAAGTTTAAGCTTTGACACAAGTTACGGTAAAATATTATTCTTATGTTCCATCATGTACCTACGTACCTTAAGCCGGGTATACGACCGTCGCACGACGAGATTGCAACTCAGCTCTCTGACGCCGCGCGACGCAGTCTGCTGATTGTCGGTGGCAGTCTAAAGTCTGAACTGATCAGTAGTGTCATTAAAAACGATCAAGAAACATAAGTTCACAGGTGGAATAATGATTGTGTGTTTGGTATAACCCAAATTCTGGAAAGTTCAAGTTAATGATTGTAAAAGGAAGGTGTTGAATGCGGTGATAATCATGTCATTCAATTTCCATCGATGAACTTTCAAACACTTTGAATCCAAATTTGATGTAACTAATGAAAGTAAATGACCAAAGGCATCCAACATTGTAGCAAACAAATGTAAAATATGTTATCTAATAATCCTATTTGTTAACAGAGATTTAGTAATTAAATGTATAACAAAACAATGATTCTAGGTTTTGCCATTGCACTGTGGAATTAATCAGCAGAACGCCATGACCGTTAAGACCGTTTTAACACGTTCGCTGCCAGCGACGAGTATACTCGCTCACAGGGTGTTGCTGAGGGCGCCAGGAACGAGTATACTCGTCAAATCGGGGGAAACATTCTAGCGTTTATAACTTCTTTATTATACATTGTAGAACCACAGACTCAACGGCTGGTAGTTCGGGGAAGATACACCTAGACGATAACGTACAAATGACAATAGGTCTGTTGTGTTATTTTGCCGGTAGTACACTCGAGCGGTACAAGTGGGGGCGCCCTTTGAACATATACCAACCCATGCAAAAAGCGGACGAGATAACTCGCACTTGGCATAGTCAGTAAAAAGTTCTATCACAGTGCCATCGACGAGCATACTCCTGTCTCTTATACACATCTAGATGTGTATAAGAGACAGATGCTAAAGAAGGAAAAGGTCATGTTAACTTAACCCTGTGAGCTGCAGGTTACTTTGGGTGCCAATAAGTGTCAAGGGGGTGGGGGAAGGGGTGAACGAGCGGCTGCACTTTAAATACAGCTTGCGGTACATAAGTTCAGTTGCTCCAGTGTAATCGTATTGGTAATCGTGTCAGAATCGAGTTTCCTAGTTCTAATAATTATACGTTAGTTGAACAACTAACATAACATTAACATTATTTTGTGTTTTCAGAATCTACTATCAATCACTTGTTTTATTCTTGCATTGATTCGGCAAGGCTCATACAAAGAAAAGTGTGTCGTTCTATTAAAATCGAACTCGCGGTGCACAGAACAGCTGATCACTGAGGCTGACACAGACTTGAAAACAGCGCATGCGCAAAATACGTTCTATTATAATAATAATACAGTAGAACCCCTATTAAGGGGACACATTCGGGACCAAGAAAAGCGTCCCATTAATAGTGGTGTCTCCTGAATAGGGGTATAACATTAACATTCCCTCCTTCAAAACCGTATCAAAGGCCTTCTTAAGATCCAAGAAGGCTAAGAAGGATTTTTTTTTGTTTTTTTTTACTCAATGAGACGACACGAAGCTATGCTTTTAAGGGTCAATGTGGTCATAACATCTACGCGATGGCCTAAACCCACCTTGAAACTCTGATAAAACATTTTTTTTTCTTCGAGAAAGTTGGGAATATGGTATGAGATGATTCGATTAAAAATTTTAGATATACATAGAGTAAGAGAAATCCCTCTGTAATTATTCATACACTGCGGTCTCCCTTTTCAAATATTGAAACAATAATACCTTTGTTCCAATCATTATGGATTTTTTCAAGAGCAAATATTCTTTTTTTAAATAACGAGAGAATTGACATGGTCAAGCAGTTTCCACCATTTTTCAAAATTTCATTTGAAATCATATTTATACCAGGTGACTTACCGGTATTATTTTTAGATTATAGAATCATTTTAGATTGTAGAACCACTTTCTTCCAAGCTTCTATCAATCAATGCACTGTGTCCGATGACTGGAAGAAAGCGAATGTCGTCCCCATATTCAAGAAAGGGAAAGAAATAAGGCGGAAAATTATCGTCCAATCTCACTCACATCAGTGGTCTGCAAGGTACTGGAACACATACTTACCAGCTGCATGATGGCCCATCTCGAAGAAAATAATATCCTCATTGACGCCCAGCATGGGTTTAGGAAAAAGTACTCTTGTGACACACAGCTTATAAGTACCATACAGGATCTAGCAAGCACAGTTGATGCAAGGGGTCAAGTTGACATTATATATATTGTTAGACTTGGTTAAGGCATTTGACCGTGTTCCTCATCTCCGACTACTCATAATAAGCTGAAATACTACAGTATTATAATGGCAACATCCATTGGATTCAGGATTTCCTGAGCGACCGCATGCAACGAGTCATCCTAAATGGTAAAAAGTCTAATGCAACAGCAGTTAGGTCTGGTGTTCCTCAAGGTAGTGTCGTTGGACATCTGCTCTTTTTACTGTTCATAAATGACATGCCAAACTACATATTTGCAAACTCCACCATCAACTTGTTTGCTGATGACTGTTGCATATATAAGCAGATCATAATATCTGAAGATTCTGGCAGACATCAAGAAGATTTGGAAAGATTCCAGCGATGGGGAGCTTTAAATCTAATGGAGGCGCACCCACAAAAATGTAAGATTCTCCACATTACCAAGAAAAAGATTCCCATCATAAAATCATATATAATACATGGACAAGTTCTTGAGGATGTAGAAGCAGCTAAATACCTTGGTGTTCATATCCAGAAAAATCTTAACTGGAACATCCACATCACCAAAATATGTAACAAGGCGAACTATACTCGGCATTTCACCAAAGGAATCTGTATCAGTGCCCCAAGAAGATCAAGGAGCTTTGCTACAAAACCTTAGTGCGACCTACTGTTGAGTATGCCAGCGCAGTATGGGACCCTCCAAGTGACAGGCAACATCCAAAAACTTGAGATGATGCAAAAAATGTATGCCCGATTCGTCTGTGGTGATTATCGTCGAACAAGCAGCGTAACATCAATGATAAACGATCTTCAATGATCCCCACTTCAAGAAAGGAGAACCCGGACTAAAGTTAACATGATGTATCGCATAGTAAATGGTCTCGTCAATGTATTCCGCACGTGCCTGACTCCATCAGGTGTAAACTTAAGTGGTCATTCCTGCAAGTTCCTGGTACCATTTGCAAGGACTCAAATTTACCTTAAATCCTTCTTCCCGGACAGCATCCGTCTCTGGAATATTCTTGCACAGCATGTTGTCGACAGTAAAACACTCAGTACTTTCAAACGCAGTCTGGAAAACCTGCAGCTCCGAAACTAAAACAGAGCAGTAAAATGGGTACTTTACCATAAGGTGAAATGGGAGTCGCGCTCCTTCCCAGAGGTGTCTATCAAACAGGTTGACGTTTTAACTTTTTTTAAATAAATAAATTTAAAAAAAATACTGTAGACGACGACAACGATAACGACAACGACGACAACGACAACAACAACAACAACAATAATAATAATAATAAATAAATAAAATGAGTCTTGGATTCTAAAACTTCACCTACTTCGCACACCACCACAGTACGAAAATACACCGACTGGTGGTCTGTACTAGAATGGAAGAAGAAGAAGAATAGCTGCTGTAACAATATCAAAATTAATTTCAATATCACAAAGACACCTATGGTTAACATGAATATCATTATACGTGACTAGAAGTAATAGAAGTTTTAATCTTATGTTAGTATGTTCATCGATTTTTCCAGGAGAAGTTATATTAATTTGATCAAGAGATTTCCAATAATCAAGAGATTTTATTCCTTTCCTTTCTGTCAGAGGTTGTATTATTGGAACATGGACCTATTAATAAGTTGGAACCTGGTGTCTTCAAGCATACATCTTTATTGCTCCTTTTAGGACATTAAAAAAATCGCGACAATTTCGGCCCCCTTTATTTGCTAATTCAATAGATTTGTTTACATGCATTTCAGTAATTTTGGCTTTAACAAGTTTCTTATCTTGTGCTCGCTTATCTTGCCATGATTTCCATAAATTACCCCCATTATTTATGCTCTTATCAAACCAACCGTTACGTTTACGGTTGTTATTATTTGTTTTTAAACAAATACCCTCTGTTGCAGCTGCAATAAGATTGTTTTTCCATGAATGAACAGAATTCTTACTAGTATTGACATTGTAATTAAATACACAGTTTAAGGGGGAGGACATTGTGGTCCTTCCAAGACCATAATCCTATCATCATCAACAGCATATTGTCAGTGCATACAATGTAATCGTTGGTACTCTGTGAATCTAAACCAAGTAAATTTTTCCAATACATAGATTCTACAATTCAAAATGTTTAAAGCCCCATTCCCGGCAAAATTTCACTAAAAACTGACTTTTTTTTTTATAGAAAATATGCATTTGCATTACTCCAATTATTATAAATCATGGAAAAATATTGGCATGAATTTTAGTTTTACGCAAAAGAATAAAAAAAATGAGAAATACAGACTATTTCTCGTAAAATATTACCATTTTCTTGACGAATTCATTGTTACTAGGCAAATTCAGAGGTTGTAGATCGCATCCACTCGATACTCAGATTTACCTTCCGTTTAAGCCGTCCATGACGCAACTTGATATCTCTTTAGAATCAGGGGTGGCGCCAGGATTTACCCGATGGGGGGGGGGGCGATTCCCCTACGAGGGGTCAGATTTCCCCGACGAATGCAAAGTGGGCGTGGTCGAGCTTCGATTAAAAGGTTTCGAAAGTGGTACAGGGGACGAAGCCCCGAAAATTTTGACAATTTAGGGGTTTCAAAGTCTTACTTAACCGATTTTAGAGTCTACTAATATGTAGAAAATACATATAATTTGTTTTTCTCCCCGACGAGTTGTGTTTTTTTCTCTCTTTTTCTTTCTTTAATAATAACATTTTCCAACCTGGTTAGGATCAGTAAGTCTTAATGATCACATATTACGCTACCGCATTTTGACGGTAATTATGTGTTGACAGGGGGCTTGA
The DNA here is from genome assembly GCF_011630105.1 of Anneissia japonica. Taxonomy (NCBI): domain Eukaryota; kingdom Metazoa; phylum Echinodermata; class Crinoidea; order Comatulida; family Comatulidae; genus Anneissia; species Anneissia japonica. The sequence goes on from NW_022753996.1 coordinate 492,469, forward strand.
GCTTGTATGCCTGTGGAGGGGGAGGTGTGAGGGGTGTCCCCCTCCCCAATGAGATTTTGTTTTAAATAGGGACCTCTGGATGGCCAGAAATGGCAGTCTTTACGACTGCGAAAGTCATGTTTTGGCTTGGTGTAGGCCTGTTTTATTTTATTTTTTTTGGTCCGACTGCCCTACGAACTTGGTCGGTGGGGGGCTTAAAACCCTCCTCCCCCCCCCCGCATTGCCTCTAGGTGCCTGGAAATTCCACTGTCATACCGTCTGCACCCCCTGCATCCATGCCAGTGCAGTACTTTTAGTTTCTCCCTTTATGAATGTACTGTATGTCAATATACAGTTTCATGTACGAAACTACTATCCTGTTATATACATGTGAAAATTCGTTATTGATAAATGTATTATAGGCCTACATTGTATAAACAAGCAATTATGAAATAAATTTCAATTAACATCAAATCAGGGAACAGTGAAATTTCAAAGTTCCCTGTTCAGATCATGTAATGTTATATGTTATTATATAATAGGACATAACAGGCAACTGATGCTATACATGAGCTTATGTACATAAGAATATATTTCACCTAAATAAATAATCGTCTTCATAAAACACTGCAAAAGAAAAAAAAAATAGTATATACTCTATATATACTCGTATAAAAATTACGTATTAGATAAATAAATATGTTTAGAAAAGGCCGTCATTTACAAGTCGAAAATAGCAACGCAAGCAGCCCAATCCTACCTTATTGTTACGAAGCAGCCAATTCATATTCTTTACAGCAATTTGACCTCTGAAAGGTCATTGTTTGTCAAAAAACAAGGGCCTAAGACGACTGAAAAGCGGAGTTTCTTTCATTCGTTCTGCCGGGTAAAATCAATTACTTTAGGCGACGTTTGTAGACTAACCTACACGTACCATCGTCCGCATGTGGCGACGCTCGAGTATTACTATTCAGCGTTTTTACTATATTTCTAGGTTTCCTATTTCTACGTTTCGGCCCATGTCTCAGCCACAATATTTTGAGGCCAATATTATTTACGAACCCAGTTAAACTTATTTACTAGCCTATTTCAGCGTGCTAATTATTACATTTCGGCGACGCTTGTTGTAGACTGGCATACACGGTACCAACGCTCGTTTTTACTATGTTTCTACGTCACAAGCCCTGAGCCAAGGGGGTTTTTATGGTTCGGACGAACCCCCTTTTCTAGCGAAACCCCTCGAATTCCCGTTTTCTAGCGAACCTCCTCGAATTTTTGAATGAGTCCCACTCGGACGGAATGTCTGTTTTTAACTTACCCAGCATTAAATAACAATTTAGCACCTAATTCATTATTTGGTCACCCGTTTTTAAATTGTAGACTGCGATAAAAGACTGCATTCATAGAATATCTCAGCTTCGGAAGTTCGGAGATTTAAATTGAACGCAACTCAGCAAACCATGACTTTACGATATGGCACGTGACAAGGATGGCAAACATCGATAAAAACTCAGCTGTCGTCTCAACTTTTACTGGCCTTTGGCTGAATGTTTTTAAGAAATGTACCAACCGATAACGAAACCGGTCTACATAGAGTAAATGGTGCCACCAAACGAAGTTTTGCGACTTAATCCACCAAATGCAGTTAAAGTTCGGTGGTAATCCAATACCCCATTCAGACTAGCATCGCATTGCGATCGGTTGTAGCAATTGCGACACCCAATCGCTCCCAATCGCAAAGTAAAATCGTGTGTGAAAGCTCACCAATAGTAGTCGATATGTAATCGATATCGCAATTGTTACCCGTTGCGATTGGTTCCTACAATCTTTATTACTCCCGATTACCACGGAATCTGATCGCAACGAATCACAACGAATTCCACAGGCACTGTTTGGCAGAGGTCAGGCAACATAGGCCTAGACACTGGAGGCCTAGGCCCTAGAATGTAAAGTTTGTTTGTGTTGGTCTGAATGCGTTCGTTTATTGCGATCGGGAGTAATCAGTTTTGGATTACCACCGATTACATCGCAACCGATCGCAAGAGAATGTAGTCTGAATAGGGTACAAAACTGATTACTCCCGATCGCAATCAACGAACGCATTCAGACCAACACAAACAAACTTTACATTCTAGGGCCTAGGCCTCCGGTGTCTAGGCTATGTTGCCTGACCTCAGCCAAACAGTG
>NW_022753996.1:494651-511008 GCF_011630105.1 Anneissia japonica
GAAATAGGAAACCTAGAAATATAGTAAAAACGCTGAATAGTACTCCAGCGTCGCGACATGCCGACGTTGGTACGAGTAGGATAGTCTACAAACGTCGCCTAAAGTAATTGATTTTACGCGGCAGAACGAAAGAAGGAAACTCCGCTTTTCAGTTGTCTCAGGCGATTGATTTTTGACAAACAATGGCCTTTCAGAGGTCAAATTGCTGTCAAGATTATGAATTGGCTGCTTCGCAGCAATTACCCCGACGACAACAAACTAGTGTAGGCCTAGGCCTATAGTACAATAGGACGTACTACAGGTACCATAGGCCTATGTTAAAACAAAATACATTTTGTTAATTATTATTGGTTGGCCTGGGACCTAGGCAGACAGGCCATTCTTTACCGTCGAAAGTCCTGGGATTCGACGATGACGTCCGTGTACTGTACGTTTACGAACGTCATTGATTAGAATGAAAATAGACGCGCTGAATTTCGTTTTTTTTAATGAAAGATAGAATTTATCGAACATTTATCTATATAAAAACAAGATTAATATTGTAGAAATTGTATTTCTAAAGATGCATATAATTCCTATTTCATTTGGTAGACAATAAATATTCAGTAAAATATACTAAAAACGATTATTAATTCTAAAATGTGCATCAAATCTCAGCTATTATTAATCAGCATGTATTATGTTATAAAGTCTCAAAATAATAATTTCGAATTAGGCCTAGTATATAACAAATAATTGTAATTAAAGTGTAGGTTCTCATGATGTCAGGTGACGTATTGAATATGATGCTATATTTTGGGCTCTGATTTAATTTAACGATGGCCCTGTCAGTAGTCATGACTCAGTGTGCTTTTTTAGCCATGTAGTAAAATAGTACTATTATTTTCAGTGTACAAAATGAGAGTTAAGAAGAAGTAGTAGAAGAAGAAGAATAGGAAGAGGTAGAATAAGAAGAATAGTTTTTTTGTTTGTTTGTTTTATAATAATAAATGTGTTGAGCATTGATTATGCGATGAGGTTTTTTTTTAATATCTTTCGGTGTGACTTTAAACATGCCAATTCTCAGAAATAATATTTTCTAATTTTATTATATTACCACATTTTTATTACATAGATCTTTTTGCATGATGCGCTCTACAAATCCAACTATTATTATTATTATATAGACCCATAAACACAAAAAAAAAACTGCTCTGGTTCAGGGGCTTCGCCCCCGACCCCACCGTGGCCCTTAGGCAGGCCCCCTGGACCCCACGCCCTGAGAACCCCCTTGAAATGACCTGGCTACGGGCCTGCCGTCAGCTCGTCAGTGTTCTAATATAGACGAAGAACATTTATATGCAGTTTTACTTCGCAGCACTTCACTTGCAATGTTACTACTATGGACATGGGCAGTTCACATACTGCCGCGAGAGGGCCTGGCTCGCATGATATTGACGCACTTCCGGAATAAACCGTTACAATTCTGTAATGCAAAATACACTAGCTGCTCGTTCTTCCTCTATCTATGTTCTCTGCTAGGATATGCTGCACGCACGAGGTGGAGTTGGACCTGCAAACGGTTTGACCATTACTCTTATAGGCCTGTAACAGGTTAGTTTTAAATGATACATCGATTCGTTTGTCGTTTTTCGTTAGTTATATACTATAGATAGCTTGGCCCTAGGCTAGCCTAGCTAAGCCTAGGCCTACCTACTTAGGCAAACCACCAACTCCCTGCCTAGCTTGAGCCTTGGCTAGGCGGATCAAGTGCGATCCATGGACCCCGTGTAAGTAGCTCAGGTCCAATATCTTCTACAGTAGTAAGGACCTCTAATGGCATATTCCATTTTCTGCACAGGTTATCTAATTATCCAAAGAATTTGCAACCTGATCGTCGTGCTGTGCGATCGCGAGAGGATGTAAACAACGATTTAACAACCGTATTGAGCCTTGAGGACGTTCGTGGTTTTACTTGAACAAATTTATTGATGATATGGTAACACGTATGACAATAATAAACAAAATGATTAAATAAATTATAAAACCATTACAAACAATTCTGACAAATAAATACTTGTTGATGTTAAAACTTCAAAAGGTTTCAACATTAATTACTGTATACACATTTTGGTAATTTCCTGTCATTTGGGTGTTTATTAGAGTAGTTCCGTATAGCTTGTTGGATTACCAGCATTTTTTTCCCCTTATTATTGAACCAAATCACACTGCTGAGTATTGAAGCCGATTGTGTAAAAGATACATTAAACAGATAAAACATTACACTCAACATTAAATTTTCCTAATGAGGAAGTACATTACTTTTCTTTTTTAACATTTGGAGTTCAACTTATCTTTGTTACAGCCCAGTTTAATGTCATCAGTTTAAACAACTACTAAGGTAATTATATCTACACAAAAAAAACCCCCAAAAACAAGAAAATTGATATAAAAAAACTTTCATTATTAACAGGTATAAAATAATTAGATATAATGGAAACAGGAATGGAAAAAGAACATCCATGTGGAGCTCCAGTGGTACTTTACATTTGTTAGGCAGAATCAGTGAATCAACATCATCCTCTCTCCAATCATATATATTAGTCTTAGTATATTAGTATAGTTTTAATAATAGTAATTTTAAAAATATTGTTTAATTGGTGTTTTATTGGTATTTTTCTCATATTATTAATATTAATATTGTTGTTGTTGTATATATGTATATATATATATATATATATAAATATATACAGTATACCTACAGTATATGCTTATATATGTTTTTACACTGCTGTCAGTACTCCATAACATACTTAGGGTTGAAATGGCTCAATTTCATGTTAAATCTTATATTATTATTATGACTAATTAGTATTATTAAAGTAAATATTTAAAAAGGAAGTGTCACCGACATGTCACCGCTGATTCATGTCATTGGATGCATCCTTGTCACTGACGGATTTCAAACATAGCCCCCAATGGTCGAACAAATATGAAGGACTGAAGCGAAATGTCTGTCACTCAACAATACCAATTGTTCTTATTGTGGATAAATTGATACCAGATGCTATGCGTCCCTCCTAATTTTAACGTAGGCCTAATTATTGGGCGCGGTTCTAAAGAAAATAGTACCGAAATGCACGCCATCGTGCATTCATTTGATTTTAGTCGGATTGAAAATAAATTTTTAGAATTTAAAAAAATCATAATGTGGTTTTTCTATTTCAATTTTTTATGATTAGGTCTACAGTATGTACTCATGTTTTATGTCAGTGTTTTAACGTGAAAAAAATTAAACATTAATACAGTATATGTGTTTTTCTTAATTATTAAGATTGCTTAAATTGTTAATGATTTTATTCCATTCTGTAAGTGGCGGGTTTTCTCTGTTTAATAAGAGTACAGTGTGAAGAAATGAATAACGTACAATGATCTCACGATGATAATCAGAATTTTACTAAAATATACTGTTGTACTTCATTTCAATCATATTGAAGAAAAAGGATGCAAAAACTGAGTAAAATTTACATTTCATTTTAATTATAAATAACTTGTGGCCGAGTTGACTGTGGCCGAGTTGACTTGTGGCCAAGTAAATAAGATAATCAGAATTTTACTAAAATATACTGTTGTACTTCATTTCAATCATATTGAAGAAAAAGGATGCAAAAACTGAGTAAAATTTACATTTCATTTTAATTATAAATAACGTGTGGCCGAGTTGACTGTGGCCGAGTTGACTTGTGGCCAAGTTGACCTGCTTCCTCAGCCATTAGATAATAGTACTGTAGTAGTATGGCCTAGGCCAACTGTACATGGCTGGTTGGAGGTAGCTAGGGCTTAGGCCTAGGTAGGCTTAGTGGCTGGAGATTTAACAGAAAATAAACTCAATTGGCTTGGGTTGAAGGCCTGCCTAGGGCCCCGACAAATTTTGGGCTTAGGACACATAGAAAAAAATTATTAGATCATTTTTTTTTTATCAAAAACAAACGGGTCGTGTCACCAGAAAAGGAGCCATGAGTTAACATTTTGAGAAAATGAGATAATTATATCACTAAATTGTATATTTTTAAAGCTTTCCAACAAGGTATAGCATGACTTATTTCCATTTCTCAAACTAAAGTTAAACCACCACATGTAATTATGCAATTGCAATGAAATTTGACACACACAAGTATGACAACATAACTATACTATGTATAAATTAAATTAAATAAAAAAAAATAAAAAAATAAAAAAAATAAAAAAAAATTCAGTATTTTTCAATAGACTTATAATTATCAAATTGCAATGAAATTTGGTACACACAAGTATGACAACATAAACTATACTATGTATAAATTAAATAAAAAAAAAAATAAATAAATTTAAAAAAAAAATAAATAAATAAATAAAAATTCAACAAAATTTTCAATACTAGGCCTAATGATGGGAAAATACTCAATACAAAAAACAAGTTTTTTGCTGTTGCATGCGTCAATTAGGATGAACCTCTGTTTTATTGGCATTCAAATTTTTTATTAGTTTACAATAAAACAAGGTCACCTCTCTTATTATAACTTAAAATATCCTTAATATATTTTCTTAAAAGAACACAAATTAAAAAAAAACATTCAATTTTCTTCTGCACATCATATAAATCAAGGTCATTTATCGCAATGAGTGTTGCGATCCGAATATTATTGGTTTTTAAGAGTTCCGATCAGAGTTTCAATTACTCATTTGTTTTTTGAAGCCTTCTGGTTTTTAGTTTGTACTTTGGGGTTCTTAGTAGCAGGTCTCTTTCCAGATTTTGCAACAGCAGATGCAGAGGTTGAGGGAGCTTCATTGTCAATTTCTTCATTGTCAGAATCATTTGCAGTTGGTTGATCAACAGTTGGTTTTAGAGCAACGATATCCTGTGTGGATGGTGTACAATACTCACATATTTTTTTGTACAGGTACCACTGCCTATAAGGAGTCAAACCTGGTGACTGAATTACTGTAGGCAACAGACCAGGTGGCAAGATATCTACTTTCTTTAGAAGTTGGAACTTCCTTTCCGGGCTGCTCACATACGGCTTAAAATACACAATGTCAGGTTCATCATGACTGAATCTATAAAATAAAAAAAATGTAACAGGTTGAGATATTATTTTTAAAAAGAAAGAAAAGCATTTGGATTAAAATGACTCGCGTAGTCCACTGTCTTTTGGGAAATATGAACATCACAAGTATATAATATAATAATAATACATGAATATGTTTCAGGTTTTTTTAAATTTAATTATTTATTTAGGCACTGAAATAAATGTAATTAAATACCATTGAATTATTGAAACAAAAAAATACCTCATAATGTTTTGATGCCTGGCAATGGTTTAAAGTATTGTTGTAACGAACGCCGCACGTTCGCTAGGTGGCGTTGTGGCTAAATCAATCGACGCAAGCAAATTAACACGACGTAGTAAGTTCTGTACAATATTTACATTTATTTACAATCAAAACATGTGAACTTCATCCGTTGGTTAATTGTTGGTGACTATAATATAAAGATACAAAAAATATAAACATGAAAATAATTTCCACATTGGATATACTCATGACAAGTAATTTAACCTTATGTTAAAACTAAACAAATAATTATCAATAATAATGTAAATTTAAAGCAATAAATGATTAACTAATTAATTACAAAACTATAAATGCAACATAAACAACATACAGTAATTGTGGTAATCAAAATCGATATAAAAACCCTTAAAAGGTATATCAAACGGATAATATAAAAGAATAATACAAAGTATGCAACTAAACTTAATCGCTAAAACAGGACTTACTTGACTTTAGCGTCTCCAAGGCTAATAAAACTTCAAATCAAATTATCAATTCTAGCTTTAACCACTGTAACATAAACAAGATAAGGTCTCAGTAATGGTCAGCACTAAACTATTTCATCACCATGGTAACCAAGGGCATTGTGCTACTGTGGATAATATGACCTCCAATAAACATAGGTTGGGCCTCTAGTGACTTTAAGTAGCAATGGTTAAAAGATACAAGCACAGTATAAGATAATACTGAATATTACTTATATTGAACAATATACAAGGAGTCTATAGACACATAATATTAACATAAAATGAATCTATGCATAAATTAATCTTATTATCATACTTAATTAAAACATTAACAATAAACAATGATTTAAACGTGTTCTAATCACACTATTTTAAGTGCTCTGAATAAGCATCTTATACGCCATATAGCACTACTGTAAGTATAGGCCTACAATAATACAGGAAATAAACTGTAAATAGTTTATATAAATTCTTAATTAATTAATTAACTAAAGTAACTATCATTATCAACGTGCCTTCAAACAAGGCAAAGTATTCGTATATTCTCAAAGGTATGCAAAGTAATTAAAACAATGAAGTGGTAACTTACATTTAAAATCCAAACAAAAGTGTCGTCGACACGTCAAAAAATGAATCAACTGGTTGATTAAAGTTGTAAAACAACAAAAGTTTAAAACAAAAATTGTTAAAAGTTTAAATAACAAAATGGTGTCAAGAGGAGATGTGCCGTAACCAATTCCAAGATCATCTCTCTCCCACACATGGTAACAACCAGGATATATACCAATTGGGAGATACAGAATATGTAGAGAGGGCGCTTCAAAACTTATACTCTACAATTGTGATAGGAACTCCTGCCAATTGTAGTTTGGAACATCCACAGTTCCATCTTCCCATCCAAAAACATGGGCAATGTTTGCTCCTGCCTTTGAACTGTTGTTCACAACCGCTGACATTTCAGCCAAACTGCTTGTTACACTTCTCCTGTAAAACTGCTTAAAAACTCTAAAGTTTGCATCTGGGGCAAATTTTGTATGTCCAGCTATAAGGAAGTGTAAACTTATATGGAGCTGTGCTTGCGAACAATACACCTCCAAGCCAAGTACCAAAGAATATACTTGTTCTTATTTTGCCCTCTGAGCAGTTATCACAATTGAGGGCTGGTCTGATTCATGTAGGCTTTGCGTTGCAAATAAATCATGGAGATAGGAAATCACTGGATTCGAGCCCTTTGAAACGCAATGTCTCTCATCAACAAGATAGTTAACTTGTTGCCCCACTGGCTCACAGGAAACACCAAATACCCCACACTTCCTGGTGGTGAGGAAGAAGACAGGGCCTGGCTGGTCCGGATCATATGGATAGTGCACCTGTTGTGCAAAATGAAAACTATAGTGCATCCTACCTGCCAGGTCATGCACAGTCTCACCAACAAGACGTGGTTTGTTTGTTAGTGACAGCCTTGCTTCCTCTATCAACTCTCTGTAGTGCTGCCTCTCTTCATTCACATTATGTAAATGATCAATAAAATCTTGCAGTCTCTTTCTCTTATTTTCTTCTGTCTCATTCTAATAGCACTTTGATAAACTTTGGAACTGCTGGCCTGGCATAACCAACACAAATCTGTTCGTGGTTTATTAACTATCACATGTGGGATGAACTGTATCCAAACTTTCCAAAAAGTTGTGCATTTTGCAATCCTATGTGGCAAACGACCTGATGTGTAAAGAAAATTGATGAATTGGTTACTACAAAGGGTACTAATGTTTTTTTTTATTTAAAAAAGTGGTGAAAAATCAGTATCATTTTCAGAATTGTAGGAAATCAGATTCCACAAGCAGGTAATTCAACAGACAGATATCCAGTATTCAAGACAATAATATGCCAGTTGGGAAAGATACTGTACCTGAAATGCAAGAATAATCAAATAACCAGTATTTACACAAGCAGAACAGACAAAAATAAAAATACTAGCTATGATTACCTGCAATGTTACGGCGTGCATTCACATCCTCTAACATCTTGATATACTTCCGATGAATGGACTGCTTTGTCATCGTGCAAGGTAGAAGTCAAACTCTTGGGTCCTGTTCTCTCCGCCCTTGTACACGTCCGGGTATAATACATATCCATCGACGTTTCCAATTGACTTCAAGAACTGGACGATGCGATGCACATCTTGCTCATTAAGGGCTAGCCTGGGTTCCAGGCCCTAATTTTAGGTTACTCACTCTTTATTGCACTTAGTGCGCGCCATACCTAATTTAATTGGCGTCATACATATTTCTCATTAACGGATCATAATGTGGACAGTTAAAATTTTTTCTTACATTTACACCAGTTAATCAGATATATTAGATCTACCTATAAACCAAATTTCAGATTTGGTACTCAGCTCCTTCGTCGTTAGATACTATTTTGAAAAGTACTGTACACATGTATTTTAACAATAATTTTTTAAAATTTTATTTTTTCATCGAAAAAAACTCCAAAAATGGAGAAGATATAAGACAAGTTAACAATGCATTTACAGATTTAATAGCAAGAAACAAGGTAATAACATTTCAAATACATACATTAAAAATTACAGAAATTTTTAAGAGTAACATTAGTGTCAAATTAAATAGTAAATGTAGATGTAACTAAACCTGTTAAATAATAAACTGTCAGATGATACCTTGCCATACAGATTTGTGCTATGACTGTTTTTGTTCACTTAATAAGAGATGGCAGTTTGTCTTGAATATTTTAAAAGTCAGTAGGAGTTATTTTGTAGTGACAGCCTCCACATCCCTGTAAATCTGGAGCACTGATGACACATACAACATTTTGAAATGGTATCCAACATTCATTATGGGTATCTTGGGGCCAGGAAAGTGCATTTGACCTCTTTGCCCTTCTCATGAACTTAACTAAGACATCATGTTGTTCCTCTGATCTTTCCATTATAGTGCCAATGTACCACTCATTGTCATAGGTACATGCAATGTATTTCCCTGGTTGGTACTCGCTCTGGTCAGTTGATACAGAACTTTGCACTGCATCTCAGAGTGAAAACAAGCTGAAAAAAGTATCATTCGATAGTCGTCTCATCTCTAATTGTCCTTCATTAATTAAGGGACAAAACTATGATGTGACCGTGTGCCAGTAATGGTCTTAGATTTGGAGAACCGGTCAAGCAGTTTGTATTTTTCTTTATTTGCTTTTATGTCATCATTACTGACAAAAAGAACTTAATGCCACTGATGTTCTTGTCTGCCCATGCAAACATCTGTTGAGCACTTAATATTTGATTCTTCTCGGTAGTTTGGAGACTAGCTCTGGCTACTAGCCCCTTGGTAGTTCCTCCGAGCCCATCACCTGGACTTTTGCCATGGCTTGTGGCAAAAAAATGCCATTCTGCCACCATTCCATGGTCTGAAATATGGCTGCAAAGGTTTGCCTAGCCTGGGTTCCAGGCCCTAATTTTAGGTTACTCACTCTTTATTGCACTTAGTGCGCGCCATACCTAATTTAATTGGCGTCCCATACTCGATTTCTTCTTTTTCGAATTAGGGCCTGGGCAAACGATTCATGCGTGCAATTTCCCACATCAAATTTGATGTGGGATATCGTATGCGGGTGAAGGGTTGCTTGGGTATTATCCCAATAATAACCCTGGATAGCGTCTTGGACCAGGAAACTATAATTCTCAGCAAAATCTAACAATATTATAATAGAATCATCTGCTAAGGTTTCTTTGAGTGATTGTAGATATGATGATTGGGATTTTGTAATAAAGTGATGTTGCCGAAGAGAATCAAATGCACTGCAAACAATATCAATAACTATCTGTGCAGGAATTTATTGATATTGTTTGCAGTGCATTTGATTCTCTTCGCCAACAATATCAATAAATATCTGTGCAGGAATTTATTGATATTGTTGCCGAAGAGAATCAAATGCACTGCAAACAATATCAATAAATTCCTGCACAGATAGTTGTAGTGAAGCTAATGTAGTTCTGTCTGTGTGAGTCCCCTGTTTGTAATTGACAGTGTCATCCAAGTCAATTTCATTTGCAGAAAAGAGGTCTGTCAGGTATTCTTTCAGGCCTGTTTTTCCGGGACACATTTCGCATGACTGCATCATATAGTTACGGTTGTCATTGCTGCATACTATTTTGTTTAAGTAGTCTTTATAGTCGCATTTATCAGGAATAGATGCAAGTAGCATCTTGACGTTCTGATGCTGCTGGCATACACATACAGAGTGCATACCTCTGCTGTTTACAGATACACACCACTTTGGTTGAAGTTCACAGAATTTTGAAAAACTAATTTTATCATCTGTATTTTTGAGGTATTCCAAGTGTAGCTCCTTCAAATTTATAAGCAGTAAACGCTTTTGCATTTGATGTTTTTGAGAATTGCATATGCTCAGTTGTGATGGCTTGTGGGTTGAATGGATAAATGCCAGTGGACTTGAACCCACTCATGATGTTGGCCATTGTCATCACACTGTGAAACACATCCTTGAACAGTCCACAAAAGTCATAGCGTGTAATGACAGAGTTTGGATTTTCACGCATGAAATGCTCACATCTCTTGTTGTACGCATTCTTAACAGACTTAAATACGGACTTGTCAAGAGGTTGTGTGTGGTTTGTAGTGTGGGGTGGTAGGCAATAAATATGGATGGAGTGTTCACGAGCTAATTTGAGCGTTGCAATAGTAATATGTGAAGAGTGGCCATCTAATACTAGTAGCACAGGGCGTACTGGTGGCAATGATGGTATAAACATTCGGCTAAACCAACTTTCAAACAGTTCAGCGTTTATGAAACTGGAATTGCTGACAGCAAAAAGGGTTCCTGGTGGGGCATTATTTGTCAACCCCGCAGCTAAGCGCTTTCCTTTAAATATGATAAAGGGAGGTAGAACACTACCTTGGGCGTTAGCACACACAAGAATGGTGACATTTTCTCCACAATCACTGGTACGAGACTGAACAGTTTTTTTACCCTTAGTGGCGATTACCTTTGACGGAGTGTGTACAAGACTTAGTCCTGTTTCATCCAAGTTATATATCTGGGCAGGCTTGGACTTTACACCAGTTCTGTCCAGCAATTCGCCTAATTTTGCAAAGTGGTCTCCAATAACATTCGGATTTAGCATAGCTGCACGCGCAGCTGATAGGCCTTCAGGTTTTCTTAATGAAAGTTGAGGGTACCAGTCATAACCTGCTTTTTTTTCTTCTTTATTGAAGCGGTGTGGAATGCCTGCCTCTTCTGCCATTTCATATGCCAATTTACAAACCCTGTTTATGCTGAGGCCAAAGCCGAGGCTCTCCATCTCTTGCAAATAAGTGACTAGGCGGCGTTCATCTTCAATAGTAAACGTTGGTGGTCTAGTTGCCTGTGCATCTGCCTTTACACCACTTTTTAACCGTCTACACAGTGTAGCCTGTGGCACATCATACTGCTTTGCTGCCTTACGTAAAGTAAGCCTCTTCTCCTCAACAGCTTTCATCGCAAGTTCCATTGCTTCCGGCTTCCATTTCCCATATTTTGGGGTCCATGATGGCTTCTGTCTTGCCATATTCGATCTGAAAACATAGTAGAGTACAAAATAATAAGAATAAGGTAATATGTAATAGCACACTCTGTTAAAATATGCAAAAATATAAAAAAAAATTACATTAATTAAAATTGTAGCCCGTTTCATTTACCCCACACAATTGGGGTAAATGGAACACTCTTATATTATTGTCATTTAAATTATAAATGATATGTACCTATTTGATTAAACATAGAATTTCACAAGTACATGTTATAATCCACCAAAAAAGTTAACAAACTTGAACTTTGATAAACAGGGGTAAATGGTCTATCCAACTATTTATAGCAACCACTTATGGGATGACATAAAAAAAATGGCCGAAAAAAACATGCGCCTGTGTCAACAACATGAATGGTCTATAATGCTCTGTTTTAATATAGCATTAAAAAGCTAATAGTTTAATATTTAAACCTAAAACTGGTTTTGCAATTTACTATGATAATAATAATATTAAATAAACAGAAATTTGACAGAAAAAAACTAATTTTCCCCTTAAAATTTACATTTTTGAAGTCATAGGTCACAGCCTAAAAGCTAACATTGTAAATAAAACAAGGCGACATTTGGTTAGCGACGTCATTCAAAACACAAATGTAATCCTAAATGTAAGATAAAAATTGCTTTGAAAAAATAAACAAATCACGACGGAACAAAGGCTTACCTGTACGTAGATATATATCTGCTACTTATGCAACCAGAATCTGGCGTAAAAACTGCAAAAATTGGAACTTAAATGATGAATTAACTACACTAACACTTTCTCGAGATGTTTAATATTACTAATTACAAATTTTATTGACGGATGACTTAAGGATGGTCACAATTGAAGATGATTTTCTGCAAACAATGTGACACAATGCTCAAAACAAAGACGCCATTTTACAAAATATATATTTGTTTGTTTGTGAATTAACTCTAGGTGGTGTTCACTGTCATAGTTATTGAATTAAATGAAAAAGAGTCTCAAACGTTCCAATTACCCCACCGTTCCAATTACCCCACTTTACCCTACTTCTCAAAATCATGTTCATCTTAGTATAAGTTTTTAAAAAGAAATTCAGGTATGAATAGGAAAGCCTGCAAACAAACACTTTCCTTTGGTATTGTAAAAATATAACTATACTCTACTTACTTACCATTTAAAAAATGAAACATCATTTTTATTATGTTTGTATAGAAATTTCCTCATTGGTCAGTATTCCATAAAATACAAATAAAGAATTTTTATGAGTGCAATGGGAAGAATATTTTCATGTCAAGTGGTGTGGAACAGTCAATCATTCAATGAATGAAAATACTCTGTCCATTTCACGAAACACAAACATTCATTATTTTGCTTTATTAGTAATAATATTACACACCAAAAATAGATTCCTCTGATTTGATATTTTATGAAAAAATCTACCTTTTTCATGAATGGGGATTCTTATTTATGAAAAAATCTACCATTTGTCTAATAGGGCAATGGAAAGAATATTTCGTTCGTTCGAAGATTGACTACTCCATTCAACTTGGAGCCACCTTGAATGAAAATATTCTTCCTACCTACACATCAGCATTATAACTTACTGCACATCTTCAGACTCATCAACAACAGTCACTCTACCATCATCAAAATAACAAGCACATTATTTAAGTTTAATCTGGTTTTTTTTTTTTTATTTTCTAAATAATTTGTACATGAAAAACACTAAGGAGTGCAGAGACAACTGCATTAAGTTACGGATAACTATTAAATATTGCCTAAATATGCCATAATAGATTGCCGAATGTTTTCTGCCTCTCCAGCGGGCATCAGTCTACAAGTTTCATTATTTTGAATTAGTTCAACACCTTCATCCCAACAACTTCTGTATGGAACACAGTTAGAAATGCAAATGTTGTGCAAGGTACAACAGGCTTGCACAACATGCCGTAAGTTTGCCAATTCATGCTCATTTTCTTTTAGCAGAAGACGCCAACGACCTTTTAAGCGTCCAAATGCGTGTTCAACTACCATTCTGGTCAATGATAGTTTGTAATTAAAATTGTTTTGAGGACGTGTCAGTCTACCCCTTCCTGAGAAAGGTCTCATTAAATTGGGTAGGAGAGGGTAAGCCGGATCTCCAATAATCAAAAGTGGAATGTTGCATCCCTCTACCACCTCTACCGGGTTAGGTTTAAAAAGTTGATTGTTTTTCAGACGATCACAATGAGGATATTGTGAAACGCGTGCATCGTGCACACTCCCTGGCATCCCAACAAACGTATCAATAAATCGACCATTAGAGTCAACCAGTGCTTGAACAACAATCGAATATGATGACTTATGATTAAAATAATCTTCTGGCTCATCCCTCGGCGCTTTAATTTTTATGTGTGTCCCATCAATGGCTGCTGCTATTTGTGGGAATCCACCCTTTAGTCTAAACTTCTCAAAATTATTCTGCAAAATTAAGAAAAAAAAATTTTTTTTTAATAAATTGCAAAGTTTAAAGTTTGTTGACTTTTACACTTTTATTATTAAAAAATATAAATAATACCTACCAAAAGTTCCTGACCTTCTAGTATTCTAATAAATTTTGGCATCAGGACTTCTTCGATGGCCCGACACACATCATGGTAAATTCCGATGGCTGAAGACTTTGCAACCCCAAATTGATTGGAAATGCACCTAAATGAATTTCCGGTGGCCAGCCTATAAAGTGTCAATGCTAGTCGATGCTCTACTGAAAATGGGACCGCAACTTGGTGACTTGCCTTTCAATATGTGGTCTTAACATTTCAGCTATAAAAGTAAATGTGTCTTTGTTCACCCTGAAATATAAAAAAAAAAAAAAGAAACAATCATCAAATATTGGGACCATCTTCAGAAAAAATAAAATAATATTAATGAACATACACAAAAACATGGGTTTAAGTTATCGTAATACAATAATAATAATACTGTTATACAGTATAATGATAATTTTTATTCCTGTTGATCAAACCGGTATAGTTGTGGTATATAAACCTCATTTGCAAAAACAGAATTTTAAATATGAATGTCTGAATAATAATTACAACAAATGCTTTCTGTATTTTGTACCTATTTTATCAAGCATTTTGAACCTCCACCGGGGACTGTGGGGGGTTATTGCAATGCAATCAAATTCATGCAAAAATTGTAAATCATGTTGTACGATGTAGTAGACCCAATCATATTAATATTGTAATTCCCACTTTTGAACACTCATTAATTCGCCCTCTTAGTATGTATTTTTTCTTATCCAACTCTGTAAATTAACATTTAAAATGTTTGTACGGATGACCACTAGGACTATATATGTGTCGACCCCCTAACCTAGGCCCTAGGCCTACCTGAAATTAGACAGCCAGTCATCTTCGTCCCAATGTCTCAGTACAACATTTTCCCACCAGTCTGTGCTTCTAGAACCTGGTTTAATCCACCATCTTCGTCGGATTGGAAGACCGTCTAGTGCAACATGCAACTGCCCCAAATATTCTTGCATTAATTGTTGTTCTTGTACGTGCTGCCATAAAAGAGATCTTCTAAAATCTTCCCTTCGCAATTGTCGTTGCCGGTTCCTACGTAATGCACTTATCAATGCGAAAACTAGCATAGCGCTTACATCTGAGCCTAGATCATCCGCTATACTGTCCATTATCTTAGGTCTATGGTCTACATCGATTATCCTAACCAGCAACGGTAGTAATGCGATTAACGAAGTCGGGTGCATTTTGAACGTAATCCTAAATTTGTTGTAAAAATGAAATAATAAAAAGCATAAAATTGATCATTCCTCTGGAAGTAACGATCGATTGCAAGAATGTTTCGCGCGGAGCCCGTATTTTGATTTTGGCGGCGCTCTAACTTCCTGTTTCGACTTTCATAATTTGGAGGTCAATCCAACTAGTGTGACCGACCTAGAATTTCGAGCCTGGCTTTAAATCTCACCCGCGGTAAGTCCAGCCAGGCTTGAGACGCTAGTGTGACCGTAGCCAATGTTTCACATCCTACTAATTTCTCAATGGTTTTTGCTCTATTAAAAGTACTTAATATATTATTGTTTTTTTACAAAAAAATACATGGGAGAACATGACTTCGACCAGGAAGCACTTCTTTAATTCTTGACTTCAGCTTTCAGGTGATGCAGAATGAGCATTTGCTTTGGCTGTGGTTCATCAACTTCCATTCACTTGATTCTGTGGTCTGTGGAAATTAGTTAAACAAACTAACTCAAAGAGCTTATCAATGCTACTGTGATAGTTTTAATGATCAAATATGTATTTAAATTGTTTCTTTTTAATCAAAGGTTGTTTTCCAAAAAAAAAAAAGAAAAGAAAAATATTAGTATCAGTATAATACAATATTAAATGCAGGTGGTGATGTTTAATTGGACATCAAAGTGTTAATAAATATTATTTGCTTAAGTCAGTTTTGATACCTATTAATTAATATATTTTTTGTTATGTTGTGTCTAATGATTCCTATGTAGATAAAGCATACAGTACTGTACTATTAATATAATAATTTTGTTATATTCTTTTCATGAAGACATTAACATAAAATTAAGCCTGAATTACTTTAGTCTAAGCAGAGTCACTGAAGGGCACATCCCCCACCCCAAAAAAACTGAATTGATTCAATTTGTGTAGTAATTGTTCTTGGTAGACAGTAGTAAATAGTTGCTATATAATTGTGGATGGCTATTCTTGATTTGTCTTCATGGTCAATTGTTTGTGCTGGGTCGATTCATTGCCAACATTATTGTCCCAATATGCTTATTACAATATAACATCATTGTATTTGATTCACATTACAGTACTCTGTGGTTATTTTGCTGTCGATAGTATCCCAGTTTGAGGAAAAGGCAGGGCTTCCTGTCTGCGTGTGTGGTGTGATAGAGAGACGCTTAGTGCTTCTCAAAAGTAAAACATACCATACCATTTTTAACGT
>NW_022753996.1:511755-516858 GCF_011630105.1 Anneissia japonica
ACAATATTAAATGCAGGTGGGGATGTTTAATTGGACATCAAAGTGTTAATAAATATTATTTGCTTAAGTCAGTTTTGATACCTATTAATATATTTTTTGTTATGGTGTGTCTAATGATTCCTATGTAGATAAAGCATACTGTACTATTAATATAATAATTTTGTTATATTCTTTTCATGAAGACATTAACATAAAATTAAGCCTGAATTACTTAGTCTAAGCACAGTCACTGAAGGCACATCTCCCACCCCAAAAAAACTGAATTGATTCAATTTGTGTAGTAATTGTTCTTGGTAGACAGTAGTAAATGGTTGCTATATAATTGTGGATGGCTATTCTTGATTTGTCTTCATGGTCAGTTGTTTATGCTGGGTCGATTCATTACCAACATTATTGTCTCAATATGCTTATTACAATATAACATCATTGTATTTGATTCACAATACAGTACTCTGTGGTTATTTTGCTGTCGATAGTACCCCAGTTTGAGGAAAAGGCAGGGCTTCCTGTCTGCGTGTGTGGTGTGATAGAGAGACGCTTAGTGCTTCTCAAAAGTAAAACATACCATACCATTTTTAACGTTATATGTAACCACACACGTACCTTTAAACAGACTCGGTGCAATTTTGACTTTTTGGAGTGTGTTGTTTACTATTTACATTGGACAAACGGCATAGAAGGTAGTTTGTGATTGGCTGAGGGCCTTGCAGCTAAGCCAAACTTCATTGTTAGTCGTCTTCTGATTGGCTATAGTTACGTAGCAACCTTTGATATAAATTCTCATTTTTGGTTACAGTTTCCCCAAATTCACAATTGCCGACAATCAAATTATGTTACAATTTAACAATATTGACATTTTTGTGCAAAAGCCAGGTAGCCCGGATTGGTGGGTCACAGAATTGAACGTTTTCAATCCTCAACCCACGGTCTACTACCTTTTTAATCCTATTTGATTTTTTAAATCAAATTGGAAAACAAAATGTCAAATATTCTACCATTTCAAGTGTACTTCATCCTACAATCAATATTTACCTTTCTTGCCAGTCCCCAATGACTTTATAATGTGGGGTTTTTATATAGTTATATACTTTAGATCTGCTATTCTTTTTGCCTGGTTAGTTTTTTGCCTTTGTTTACTTAACCACATATGCACATCTTAATTTTCTCGTTTGGATTTAATGTTTCATATTCTTAATACTTGAAAATAAACTGCAACTCTCTTTAAATGTGATTTCTTTGTTCTTTTTAATGCTCTTTCCTTTTTATTGCAGCATAAAAAGCTGCAACATTTGAACATTACTTCTTTTCCAGGTTTTTTTTTTTTCTTGGGCCCTTTAATTGTGCAGTCATTCGGAAATTCTTTTTAAAATAAATTTAATTGAGTGTTGGCAATACAGAAATTGTTCGTTTCATTGTTTCTATACATTCAGGTGTATGCAAAGAATATGGTTGCAGCTCATTTGAATCGATGGAGCTATACATACTCATACTGAAGAACATGACATTGTTTTTTACATAGGGATTTTTGTTTTTTTGCATACTGATATATATAAGATTTGTCAAAATAACAAATTTTTTAGTTGAATATCCTTTTGAAGATCCAGGAAAATGTTTTCCTACTTTCCCACAATGAACCTCAATAAGAAAATAAGGTCAATGATCTTTTTCTGCGTCATTTTATTTCCACCATACTTTGGAACATTACCTGTTAAAATAAAGGTCTTTCCAGAAAAAAAAAAAATGTTTGTGTTTCATTTGATTTAGTTATGTCTACTAATTGTCACAGACAAACCAAGTTCTTCGAAACATCTTTAAATTTTGGATGCAGCAACATGCCTTGCAACATAATTTAATAAAAATTTTTTTGCATTATGGTCGTCGCCTTGAATTATGTCATAATAGACCCATCTCCACATAGTGCTGAACTGAGCATAATTAGGATTGAAATTGTTCTTTCCGCCATTTCTAGTTGTGTGGTGATAGTAAAAGCAATTTCTATCATAATGGTTGTGTTCTCCACCCTCAATTAAAAACCTAAATAAAGGGATACTGACTTACATGAAGTGTTGCCCATAGTCAATAAACTTCATCACGTAGGGTGTTAAATTTTTCCAGTGATATCGGAGGGATGTGAGCTGGTAAAGTCTTTCAGCATGAAACTTATAAATGTGCTTTTGTTCTGCTGAGTATTCCCAATTATAATCAGATGCCCTAAGAGATCCAGCAGCACAACCATCTTTAATATGAGGTCCAGGTTCCTTTTTGTACTATTTTGAACATTGCATACAAGCTTTACCAAATCATTTTTACACACTTAAATTCAGTTAAGAGTTTTTCGGCAAATCTTGAAAACCAGTGCAGTATTCAATGCATTACACGACTTAGTGGGATGAATGGAAATAATGAATTATGGTACTTATGGTAGATGTTCCAACCTCTTTCTGTATAAGTGGTCCAAGAACAGATGTACCATCTAGGATGCCTTGAATGAACATCTCATCGCCACTTAAATAAAATTTAATGTTTGATGGAGCCTGAGTGAGCCTATCCATAAATTTAAATTTTGATTTAAATTATCCCTGCTGTCGCTTTCATAAAATAATGCTATGGGATATATTTCTTTGGGATTTTGAAAAGACATGCCGTGTAAATTAATTTCATGATTTAGGAATGATAGTCCTACATATGTCACAATGCGACCACCTATTTTGGCTGCATCCCCTTGAATTTTGATATTCAAATTGTTCTCCAAGAAAGGGTATCTGAACAGTAACATTTTTATTAATCGCACAGGGTCAATATACTATCCTGTTGATGTTCTGGAGGGTATAAAACTGCTCTAAATTCATTATTTAGCGTTTCAGTGGATTATATCTTCAACAGTCAGGGGATTAATCATTTTATAGATGTTAATTACTGTGTCTTAACCTACTTTCGCTCCTCTTTTCGACTTATTATTTGCATTTAACAGTGGTGATGTGTTAATCTGATCTTTTTGTATAATCATGTTTGTCAAGTTTTCCAGTACATTTTGTTTGTATTAGTACCTTCATTTGAATTGACTTTCGAAGTTTGTGGGTGTAATTTTTTTTCAGTGTGATATGGTAAGTTAATGGTCGACGGTGGTACACCTACTATAAACATATAAAATCAACATATCTTTTATGAAAATAACACTGAATAGAAAAGGCTTATATAAAGGCTTCATTATAATTTCATAAGTAATTGTTGCTATTATTTTAAGTTTAAAGATGGTTTTTAATTATAAATTACAAGCACCATTATATATTTTTAAAAAAAAGCTAAATTTGTCAAATAAACCCCAACACACAAAAACAAATTCTTATTTTTTATTATTAATAGAAAGTGCTAAAAAAATCAAAATGAATCATCCTGGTATAAATAAGTATTCTAAAGAAATTTATGCAACAAATAATAAGTATGAATACTTTTAGAAAAAGACATACTTTCATAAGACTAATAATGCAACAAAGCAAAGTTAATACTAATCAATAAAATATTGATTTAAATTGATGTCACTGCTAAATTGTGTTTTCAGCATGTTTTTGTTTTTCTATAAGTGAGGCTATTCCAAGGGATTTGAGGTAGATTGGAGTTCAGTAGTTGAATCCTAGTTAAAATTGCACATTTTGTAACTGTGGTTGGTCTGCATTCTCTCAAGACTGATTTTATTTTTGCAGTTTCAAAATTGATGTTCCTAAAATGAAATATAGTTGGTTTCAATCATAGAATAATGTACTTATATTCAAAAATAATAGAGACATAGTATGTTTTGGTATATTTTGATAAAGGTGAATTATTGCAGAAAACTACAATTCTGTAAGTAATAATAATTTACTATATTTATGTACATATATTTACACATGGCTCATAAAACCATTAAATGTTCTTACAACCAGCCTTAATAATAACCAGACTTTTATCATATTTCCTGATGGTGATTTAAAGTATTTACCTTTAAATACATAATAAATTTATGTATTACAGTAAGTAAATGGAAGTCGAGGTCATCATTATCATCGCTCAAATTGTCTACAGAATGATCATCACTTACCTCTTCACTACAGTCAGAATCTGTATCATCAGAATCACTGCTGGCAAGATCATCTACATCAGGTAGGTTCTTGCAATTTAAACAAGAACAGCCAGGACCACAGTGCTTCTTGCGTTTATTACAGGCGCATCTACCAGTTTTGCAGCCTGTTTTGCACTTGCAGCCATTTTTAAGCTAATCTAACTGATTCACTTTACAATTAATCTATTTTCATCAGAGTCCCATATTACTTCTACTTTACCTTAGTCTGTCTGGCTGATTCCATACTTCATAACATCAGGAATCACTACTACATGTTTACTTGCCTGCAACTAGACTAAAGCCACCCAACATGATCTCAACCAATGGTAATTTAAGGCATCAACTGTTGGCATCCATTGGTCTTCATTTGTGATACGATGGAATATCCTTTCCCTAATGTGTGTGTCTAGGTCGCTCAAGAAAATGATGTGTTGTGTCGAAAATACTAGCATTTGTGCCACGATAACCACCTTTCAGTAGCAGATCCTTAAAGTGCTAATGTTACGGTTTGCTCTAATTTAGTACTTTCTGACATCAAACTCTAGAAAAACTCTAATACTTCGGTTGTATAAGTATTTTAGGGGAACCTGGCAGTGTCAAAATAAAATAATTTCGAAATTCAGATGCGATTTGGAAGAAACAAAATTGCACATCTTCGCTAAGGTGTGTGACGTCACACCCAGAACAAAGATACAGCCTCGTCTTGGGATCGGAGTGAATACATCATTAGCATACTGTCTAGAGCTGGAGACGGATGCAGAAACTAGCCTACTTGTTATTCAATCTGTAGGCCTATGTATTGTTCGTCTCATATAGTAGAAAGAATGGATACAGACACAGAAAGTACAACCTCAGGCTCTGATATTTCTGCAAGCGATGAGGGAGAAATTATTTTAAATATAGAGCCATATAATTTTGAGCCACAATTTGAAGAAGAGGAATTGACCGCCATGGAAAACGCAGCCGTAGGAGGAGATGATGCTGACAGACCCTCTCGACTAGATAAT
>NW_022753996.1:517186-537573 GCF_011630105.1 Anneissia japonica
CGTTTTAGTTAGCATATACTGGAAAAGAAAGTTGTTCTGTGAGGATAGAGAAGCAGTTTCATCGTCAGTGAGGCAGAAGTCTTCCATCTTGAGTTTAAAATGGCTACCTCTCTGTGGGGTAATGGGATTAAACATACTACTGCTACCACTATGGTAACTTGAAACTGTTGACATGCAAATCGTCCTTCCTCTCCTGGGTTGAGACTGCGGGGCCATACTGCCCTACGCAGATTTAGGAAGGGTTGCAGTTGTCAACTGTGTGTTTAGTCACTTTAGACAATGGTTGAGTAGCCTGAATTGAGGCACCATGTAACCCGTGTGACTGTTGCGATGACCTAACCGCTGCATATTGTGAGTTCTTATCTGTGTTATCTATGGAAATAATTGTAAATGAATCATTAATAAATGGTTTGTTGGCCATCTCCAATTCTGCAACCCATTTCTGGTATCTGAGCAAAGTATCTTTTGATACACATATACCAAACTGTGACAAGATACCTACACACTTGGCTGAGGAGTAAGTGAACTTATCAACAGAGTCTGTAATTAACATATGGAAAGCAGATAAGCTTGATCATTCTGTAAAAACAAATTAGGTTAAGTCGCTTCAGCTGTTTAGTTTGGTTCAAAATTGATGACTTATGTGTAGTCAAGTAATGACTGTCCCATCAGAAATGAATATCATTACACATTACCTTTACCTCTTCTTTACTTATACTGATTCGTACAAGAAAGTTCCAGAGCACAGGATTGAGAGACTTAATGACTTTCATGGTGTCGATAGGAGACTTACTTTCAGAAAGTGACTTGGCTTGAATGGCTACCCTTGAATGTACATTAGTTCATCAGCTGTAACATTTAAATGATACTTACTACATGTTTCTGACTTCAGTAATTCTTCCATCTTTCTTTCACTTTCCTCTAATTGCCTTTTTAGTTGTTTATTCTCCTTATTGCAGTCAAACAGAGACTTCAACAAACACTTTTGGACGTTTGTACCGTACCTTATAAATAGTAAACCTAAGCGTTCATTACCTGTACTACTGTAGACTATCACGCATTTGCTTAATGAAGCCTTTGCACGTTTTACCAGTAGATCTTTTACCTGCTTTTCACTTAAATGATGTTAATCATGGTCTGCACAACGGGATATGTCAAAAGATTGACAACATTCTTTGAAATAAAAGTAAAGTTTGTCCTACAAAAGTGCTTTGTCAGAAAGCAAAACCTGTCCCATGTGAATCATTGCTTTGTGAATACTACATCAATACAGCTGTGTTGATCAACGTACTGTTCAAGTGAATCCAGAAGTCCTTGAAAGAAAGGTTTAGAATAACTCTGTTCCTTATTATGAAAGACTAACCTCTACAAAATCTTTGGTATGAAGCAGTACATGTCTGTTAGCTCAACATCTTCAGCATACTTATTTATGGCTATCAAATAAGAATTTAGCTTTTCAGACCTGCTTTCCATGTACCTATACACAAGTACTGCATTTTGAAGGTGGTGATAAGAAACGGGTGTATATATTATAATGTACATAACAAAGAAAATACTTACCATCAGACTGTGGGATCTGTTTAACATTTTCTACAGAGAGCTCAAAACAATTTCTTAATTTACCTTCATCTTGTCAGTTTGATGGATCTTAGTGTCAGGACACATTAAATGTGCATTATATGTGCAATGTGGAACTAGACACAAGCTGCAATCAATCTTTGTTGTGGTTCGGCTGCATTCCATTTCCTATTGCAATTCCAGCAAATACAATCAGTTTCACTTACCTTAAAATATTGTTGCAAGTTTTCGACAGCAAAAGCATGTTGTGGTAAAGCATTAGCTACGTGCCAATGAATCAGCTTACAGTTACTAACAAGCATTATATAAAATTGACTTATACTTACCTTCTACAATGCAAGCATTCAAAAACACCCACCTCAATCTCTGTTTATGTAAGCCTATCTACAAGTATAAGTAACATAACAAAACTTAGTTTCCTTCATGGATGAACATTTTCGCCTATTTCAGCCGAGGCATGTCACTTCGAGTCTGCGACAGCAACCATTCTGTCCATCACAATTTTATATCTTTGCATTCTAATAAAATAGTATACTGTAATAATATTTGAAAGAGTATGCTGTGGTTAAATTTCATTGAACATTATCATCAAGATTATAGTTTTATGCAATTTATTTATTAAAAGTAATTACACTAAATACGGAGGAAGCATGATTTTTAAACCTATCTTAAAGTCATTCTCAAGTTAAAGTGAAACAGTGTATAAGATTTTACATAGATTACTGTACTAATCTGTAAAACTAAAGGAATAAAGTTGTTGGCACTGGAGGGGTATTTAAGCCCTCTCCTTAAACAAAGAGCTTACCCTTAAATGGTTCACACTGCAGGGGTAATTAATCTCTCTCATTAAACAAGGAGCTTAGCTTTGACAAAACTAAAATATTAAAGTTGTTCACACTGCAGGAGTAAATTCATAAAATTATTGAAAGAAAACTCATTAGGTGTACTGACACATACATGGTGTTTGTACGAACAGCCTTTTGTGGGCAGATGATGTGGTTTTATTAGCTGACAGTGAAAATGAACTTATTAAGATGTTGGAATTGGCATCGCATTTCGCTAACAAATGGAAATTTAAGTTCAATAATGAAAAGTCAAATGTTCTAGTTGTCGGTCAGCAGCTGAATAGTACAGTACCAAACGTTGGAAATTAGGAGGGGATTTTATAACTGAAGTTGAAACTTATAAATATTTAGGTACCCACATTGCTAGGAATATGAAGGACAACTTCCATATACATCAATTATTGCAAATTTAATGGAAATAGAATTATCGCATATATTAAATCCATTATAGACAGGCTTGATTATTTTAACCGCGTGTATTATGGTGATGTTCTTTGGAAATGTATAGGCCTTCCCACAATTAATTATGCGTGTGCTGATGTGTTAATACAAATACTAAAGATTTAGAGAAAGTAGAGTCTCTTCAATTACAAATGGCGCGGACCATACTAAAAGCTTGCCGGGCGGCGACTTCTGTATAGTTTAATTTTTTTAATCTTGCATAAACCTTGTTTTGTATTTTATATATTTTTATTGGTTAGGCCTATTGTTATTTTATGTGTGGAAGCTGTTTATTGGCTTATGTTTAATAAAAAAAATATTGAGTGTTAAAGGCCTATGTTAATGTCAAAATATAAATAAAACATACAAGTGAATGTACGTGTACCGTTGTAATTCATTAATAGGCCTATTTAGGTGCTCATTCTTAACTGACCAAAATAAACATGTAGTGTACAGAAAACAGTATTCAATTCTTATATTTGGACATTTATGTATCCAGCAACATGATGGTGATACTTCCTCCTGTGCGAAGTTACCTTGCATTGCTACTAAATGTGTATGCCGGACAAAACCGACATCGGCCTATAGGTGAAGTCATTGAATTGTCGGTTGTATCTCAAGATGGTTAGTCCATGACCTTGTGAAACGTCATGTAGTGATCTACATCAGAAAATACGATACGCATGGGGCGATACAAAAATCTTTATTGAATATAATAGTGAATATATCAACATGGTGGGTGTTGATGCATTCACTATAGGCCTACATGAAAACATTAAAATAGTAAATAGTAAATACAAGAATACCATTGCTGGGGGGGGGCCGCGGGGGCTTAAGAGACCCCCATCGGACAAGTGAAGCGCAGCCCCCCCCCCCAATAGGACAGGACTCGGCAGAGTCGGACTAAAAAAAAACATA
The DNA here is from genome assembly GCF_011630105.1 of Anneissia japonica. NCBI lineage: Eukaryota > Metazoa > Echinodermata > Crinoidea > Comatulida > Comatulidae > Anneissia > Anneissia japonica. Next base: position 520,969 of record NW_022753996.1, read on the forward strand.
AAAATAGGCCCAAGTCAAGGCAACACATATATGTCACAGAAAGTGTCATCATCGCTATCAGGCACGTCTAAGTCTCGCACATCTAAAAGCTCACTTTCATCGCTGTCTGAATCAAAAATCAGGTCAATCGCTTCCTCAGCTGTGTACACATCTTCTGCAGCCATTTCGGAAAATTCACGAAATTAATAACGATTTCAAATTGATATTTCTAAACATTTTTATATAAGCGCATGTGAGTTCTTCACAGATTTCGAAAGAAGAAAGCTTCACGCATGCGTGTTCAAAATTTCTAACGTATTGGAGCTAAAATAAAAACAGAAGAGCGATTTGAAAACCACCTATTTTTTAGTCACTAAATTTCGATTGCAGTCGAAAATGGGAATTCTCGGTTTGAGGTCAATTTCGACTACAGTCGAAGACGGTATCTAGAGGGTTAAGACGCCCAGTGTATCAAGCCCTGTCAGCAATCTGTTTATACAAAAAAAATTATGTCAAGATCACATGTACAGGACATGTACCTAATGAAATATAAAACAAGCATTAACATGAAATGCAATAATAGTATGCTGTGTGCACTGACACAAATTTAGGCCCATCAAAAACTATGCAGACCACAACAAAAATATTATCTAACATATTTACTTACGATGTATATTCTGTTTTTGTATAATTCACATAGTTAACTCCACGTTGTTTACTGAAGTACTGCTCTAACGGATCCTGATTAAACTTCTCGCTCAACAGAAAATCCACATCAGGACGAGAAAGCAGTTCTGAAGCCAAGCCCACAAATGAATTGACTACAACAGTAAAAAAAATTCATTTAATTTTTATATAAATGTAACACAAATGTGCATCTGATGCAGTTCTAAGAGTTAATAAACCAACCTAGCAATCGTAGGGAACAAAGATGCTGAGAGTGTTATATATTTGTCAAACCATAAAGATCAACGGTCAGACCCTGAACCGTATAGCACTCAAACTCATACCTCTACCTTTAATAATGCAAACAACTTCCTGCGCTGTTGTAGCATACATAAAATGCTGAAATACTAATATGGTGTGTTTATCATGATTTTTTAATAATGCTAACATTACTGCCATTCAACGAGCTACAGTACATGTTATGTTGGCTTGGAAATCTAGATTCTTTTAATAGACTATTTTTTGCCAACCTGTTACTCTCAGTCCTTCTTGGGTCTCCCTGCTTAACAGCATTTTCTGCTTCTCAGACTTGCTCACATTATCAAGGTTGTTGACTTAAGTCTCCCACTCGTCTAGGAATCCTAAAAAGTCCTCCTTAAGCCACTAGAAATAATCACAAATTAAGAGATTATTTAGTTAGCATACAATTGCTTTAACTTACTGCGTAAAACAGAGCAAATTACTTTATGAAGAGATCCAGTGCAAGATATTGCTAGTCAGATGAGAGTAACTGGATTACGGAAAGCCTTTTTTAAATTGTAAGAGCAATAGAAATTAATGAAAATAACCATTCATATTGAAAATACATGGAATACGTTTCAAAAAGAAATATGTATACCAAGAATAAAATAATTAACTTGTAACAAATTACAAGTAAAAAAAAATGATGAATGCAATATTTACTCTTAAGAAATCAAATTGGCCTAGGCTTAGCCTACCCTAATAGGGCCTAGGCCTAGTAGTTTTGAAACTAATTTAAGCCACGATAGGGACCTATGGTAGCATAGGGCTTGCTGTATGGTGGTACTGTTGGTACGAGGTAGGCCTAGTGCGAACCTCCCTTCCTTCTCGTCACATATAGGCCTAGGCTAGGCCAAGCCTAACCAAAAAGCTAAATTAAAATACGTAGGGTCTTCGTTAATTAAAATGTGATGAATTAACAATAAATGAAAAAAAATCCAATTCATTCCAACAATTTACGCGAGCACGGAATTTACCCGAGCACGCACGCACGCAAATATTTGATTATTTATGAATTCTAATATGCTGTCCATACTAAGTGATGTTAATTATAAAATAATATTTATTGTAAACCCAATTAAGTGTGTGAAATTAATATGCAGTGTACGTAACTCATATACTTTGCATGTGTTCATCGGGAAGATCATGATACAAAATGGACGGTGTGTACCACGTGGCTTTCGCAAACCAAGGAGCGGAATGTCACAACTCTTTATATATATGGCTCGTCTGTATAAAAGTAATGAACAAATTCCGCTGTACGTGAAAATTGATGGCTTGTTATGTGTTACCTCGGAGGGTAGTTATGCGTAAACTCGGTGGGTAGTTATGTGTTTACTCGAAGGGTAGTTATGCAAACTCGATGGGTAGTTTTATGTGTTACTCGGTGTGTAGTTATGTTTAACTCGATGGGTAGTTATGTCAACACGATTGGTAGTTATACGTAATGTCGATGGGTAGTTATGTGAACTCGATGATTAGTTATGTGACCTCGATATTTATGTCCGGCCTGGCGTGCCATAGTATTGATAATGGTGGTACAATTAGTGGGTCAGTTGAAGGTCGAAGTATACTAGGTGTAGTGAGTGGAGGTGTGGGTGAGTCTATTTGTGGTGATGAATGAGGTCGCGTGGCTGTTGTCATGTGCTGTGTAGTACTCAAAAAACAGAGCCTGATAATCTTAGTATTATTTTTTGTAGGGGATTTGTGCAAGGTTGGTCTTTAGAGTTCCAAATTTGAACAGTGGCTGACTGATCAACAAAAGCATCAAACTTGCATCCTTTTAACAAATGCTTAAATGCTGATGTGTTAATATAAAGACCAAATAGTTCTAATTCTGTTACACTGTATCGTTTGCAAGCTTCAGGGAGTACTTTTGAATAATATCCAATTATGTGTTCTTCATCATTAACGGTTTGTGTTAAGTATGAGCCTGTTGCAGTCCTAGATGTATCACCGTATATCCTAAATCTACCGTTTTTAGTCGGCATTTTAAGAATTGGTGGCTTAACCATTAGTTCATTAATTTTATCAAAAGCATTTTGGTGTACGTTTGTCCATTCAAAATTGCGCCTTTTGCTAGCGATTTTGTGTAAAGGACTTAATATTTCTTGTACTTACGGAAAGAAATTTGATACATAATTTACTGCTCCAATAAATCTTTTCGTTTCTTTGACCGTTTTAGGCTGTGGCAATTTTCTAATGGCTGCGCATCTATCACCTAGCGGTGTTATACAAGCATGTCCTGAATTATTTATCAAAATTCTATGTCCCATGTATTGGACATCATTTCTTGGGGCAAACTCTAAAGCCATTGGATTTGAGAGCTTGTAACAATGAAGTAAGATGATTTCTATGTGATGTCTTATCGGTACTAAATAAAATAATATCATGGTGAGCAATACAGAAGTCCTTAGAATTTGGAATATCATTCAAAATTTCGTCAATTTTAGCCTGAAAAATACCTGGTGAAACGTTTAATCCTTGTGCCAATCGCTTATAATAATAATGTTTACCACCATGATATGAAGCTATATCTGTGCATTGCTGAACTTGTTTGTTAACGGAACACAATGGAATGCGGATTTGAGATCAATTACACTTATGATTTTAGCATTAGCGTTTCCTATTGACACATTTATCAGTTTGAGTTTTTCTTGGAAACTAGTAGTACAGGTGATGTGTATGTGATCAATATATTTCCTGAGTACTTCTTGTTCTGTCATTGAAGTTAATGGATCGTTCATTTCTAAATGTGGATATTTTCTTAAGTTATCTTGCTTGATTTTTAGTCTGTCAATTGGTAGTTCATTAGTCACAGTTACAAGGCTAGTTATGTGAAGATTAGCAACTGATTTGTATTTTGATATCGATACATTTCGTTTAGTCGTGTTAGTTAGTTTTACTTGTGTTTCTCCTCTGTGTAGTGTTACTAAAATATATGATGGACATAACCTAGGCTATGTTCACACACACGGCGTAAGACTGGCGTGGCTTACGCCAGGCGTAAGCTAATCCACGGATTAAAATTCGAAAGTGTTCACACAAACGGCGTTCGTTGCACTAGCAGTAATATTGGCCTATCTGGTGTGGAATAGTTTTCAGTTTTAAATAATGTACGTGTTAACAGTATTAAAATTAACAGTGCATCATGAAAACTTTTAAATCTGTGAATTGTTCGAAGTGAACTTAGGCCTATATGATTATTGTATTTTAAATAAACAATTTTACTTTTGATTTTTCAGCTAGCATTGTTAATGTTGCATGTTTTAATAGACAGTCTAAATGGTTAAAATATCTTACAAAACACAATCAATAAATCATATACATTATAACTAAGTAAAATGCAATAGAAAAGGAACCCCTTTACCATTTCATTTATAGAGAGCACAGAAAAGAGACCAAAGTAGCGAATATATTGCAATCGTGATTGATCAATCTCTTGAAATGAGGTCAAATCAATCAAGCATCACTGGCGTTAGTTCAGTGGCGTTAGCTAATCTGGGGTCTGCAGGTAGCGTTAATAACGCCAAGGACGTGGCGTAGTGAGTGGCTTTAACAACGCCACTGCCTAGTTCACACCCAAAGGCGTACGCTACGCCAGGCTTAAGCCAGCCTTACGCCGTGTGTGTGAACATAGCCATAGATATCATATCAGTAGCATGTAAAACTACTTCAGAATTGCGTACAAAAGCTGGGACTCTAGCCCTTAATTTTACAGTTTGGTATGGCCTTGCCTATTTGTAACATGCGGTGTTGGCTTGAATTTGAATACTTTGGTCTGATGTGAAATGTGTTATCCCGAAAGTTTAACGTTCCATGTAAGTCAGCTAACGTTCCTGTACATAAAACTAAATCAATGCCAGTCAAATTTTCAAGGCGGAAATTTTAAATTTGTGACTTTGTATTGATAAATCAAATTTTAACATGTACTTGGCATATAAGTATTCACCGTTCCCTAAACGAAATTTAGTCGGTTGTACGAGTGTAGGCGTAAGCTGTGACAAATACTTGGAAGATTGGACATAGGATTGAGATATAAATGTCTTTGTAGCACCACTATCAAATAAAGTCAGAACACTTTTGTCATCAGGTAAATTACCTTTAACATAATTTTTAGCATTTAATTGTAAATCAAACTTACCTGAATTTCCGAGATATTGCGCCTTGTGTGAATGTAATGCTGGTTCCTGTTTGTTTGCAATTAAGTATTTTATGGGGACTCGAACAATTGGCGCAGTTGTCTAATCCCCTTAGTGAAAATGTGAGTTCTATCGTCTGTTGATATAAACTGTCTGAAAATTTTGTTGAGGTGGACGTTGGTTTAATTCGGTGGCACGTTGTCTACATTCGCGCCAAACGTGACCTGGTTTAGAACAATAATGACAAACTATATAGCTCATTCTGTTGTTAACTCGAGGCCTAAGGCTATCAGTGGGCCTATTCAAGTTATTTTTAGCAGTTGCAAGGTCAACTTTTAATGCATTAAGTTCATGTTTAAGTGTTGTAATTTCAGATGTTTCTTGAATATTGAAACTGATTTCTCGTGGCTTATCCTCCACGGACAGGTCAAGGTAATTTTGAGCACTAGTTACTAGATTATCAAGTGTGGCATCAGCCGGTATTGACATAGCAACCGCTGCTCTACATTTAGGTGGTAGTGTTGCAATAAATTTATTTTTTATCTGTGGATCTGCATATCCTATTCTGTGTGCTGCCTGTTTGATACGGGTAATATGCCTTTCAGCACTATCACCTGTTTGGTAAGTGATTGAGTCGTACTCCCTAATGTGGGTGTACACTGATTTGTTAGATGTGTATAAGAGACAGATACCAATACTTGTAATTGTCCTGCTTTAAATCGGGCACGTCTTAAAGTCATAGTCGTATCCACTGGAGCTCCCATAATTATATTTGATAATCGTTTAATTTGCTCCTCCTGCAATGGGTATGATACGGCTAATCCCATATTGTTTTCTAAACATTCAATGTATTTTGTAAAGTCTATTGGTTCCACTTTAGTGGTGTAAATAAATGTCTTTGAATCAAGCACGGGAAGTTTATTATCGCATTCGTCAATGAATTCAATAATTTTGGTATTGTCATTAATCACGTTTAATTCATTCTTACTTGTCTGTTCATTATCATTGGCCTTATTGATCAACTGTCTTAATTTCTGAATGTGTGTAACATTCTTTCGTTCATCCGTGGCTCTCATGAAACATGGTTTAAGTCTATTGTAATTAAATACATCACGTAATACCTGTCTCTTATACACATCTAGATGTGTATAAGAGACAGCTAAAAATGCTAATGACATTGTGTAATGCAGCATCATTTGCAGGATTTTGTAGTGTATGGGCTTCTAAGTAGTCCATAAAGGAAAGAAAGTGCACACTACATTGATCATGGTCTGTTATTGTTTCACCATCATAGCGTTTAGGTAGGAAATCTGTCTGCCTCAATTGAGGGGCTTGTGGCACTTGGTCTACCATTATGAATAAATTAACGAATTAGATTTTTAAAAAATATGGTAATGCAAATACATTAAATTAACTAAACTCAATTGTTCAACGGAGGCAGCAAATGCAATGATTGAAAATACACTCAAACTCTGTCACACAATGATGGAATTTAACAATGTATTCAACTATACCCATTTACTTATTCTTGATAAAATGCAAATTCCAAGCAAAAAAAAGTTCAGTAAAGAAATGAAATTTAAGGGAAATTAAATGTTCAAAGTTTAACGTTGGCCTAAAGTTCAAAAGTATAGAGCATCTTCCATCGTCATGGGGTGAAGTCCAAGTGAAGTCGGCTTGTCTCGAATCCTATTTTGTGTCTGTTTCGTTTTGTTTGTACGTTGTAGGATTTCATTCAGAAAGGACAAACAATCTGCTTAACCACAATTCGGGTATCGTTCAGTGCGTCTTTAATTGTTTGGCGATATGTGCTCAGCTTTGGAGAGGAGGTACCGTGAAATCAATGATTAGGGTCTTCCACCATGTTAAATATAGGTTAGCTGTTGGTGACTTTTAATGAGTAGTATAACACAGTTCCTTTTAGTACACTGCAAACTTTTATTCACACAAACTGTACGTTGGTTACAATCAGCTAAACTCCAGGTTTCAGATGTTAGAGAACCCTTTTTGAGCTCTGTACTTTTCTTCTGTGTACTCCTAACTAATAAATTGAATCTAATTACCAACTCAGTGATATGGGGTGTTTGCCTATTAAACTCATCTGGTTTCGGCAACTACATCATAACCTGTAAAGGCAGCATCATATATTTCTCTGAATCTTTTTTCATCAGCTTCTCGAGCCAGGTTCACATACTGTATCTCTTCACTTATATAATTTTTCAAATGAATTATTATAATACTTTCTTTTGAATATGACAATGATATGGCACTTAGCTCTCTGGCCAAGTTTTTAACTGGACTTCGTTTTGGAGGATTGGTCACATTGTATCCAAATGTACTATGATGATTTTATCAGATCTTCTGTATTGTTAAATACCAGCTCTCTAGTTCCATAATCAAATGCCATGCTAAGTTTACAGTCCCAAACAATTTCTTGTCTCTGCATTGCCTCTGCCTCTTTTCTTCCAGTAGCTGGATATTGTTCTTAGGTGCTGCTGTAGCTTTTTCACGTAATCGTATATATCCTTGCTATTGATGTTTTCCACTTTCCTCTTATAATAGCTCAATCTTCTTTTTGAGGTTCTCAAATCTTGACTTCGATTTTCTTATTTCTTGCTGCAAATATTTGTTTTTAACTTATTTGAACAAGCAAACAACTTTCTAGGTTTGGCTTTTCATAATCCTTCAATAAGGTCTTTGTCTTATTGTGTCATTTCGTCTTTGCAATTCCATATTCCTAGGTGCTGAATTCACATTCTGACGATTCGTCAAAGTTCTTTTAATTTATTTCTATATACCTATATTTTGTGTTTCTAGAAAGTATTAAATGCTTTTTCAAGCCAATGTCCGAGAGTTGAAGCATTTTCCAGGGAATTGTTATCCAGAAGACACTCTAGTTGAGTTAAAGATACTGCTTTATTGAACTGCTGCGACAGTTATGTGATTCTAACTTTGGTAACTTGTTCAGAAATTTGTGTGTCTTTCGGAATTTTGTTTTTGGACAACTTTCCTATCAAGAGAACATTCAATTAAGATTGTTTAATCAAAAACCTGTGTGGATTTAGGTTTTACATATTGTGTAAAATATTGCAAAATGAAACAACATTTATTAGTATGTTACATTAATAGGAACATGCATAGTGATAATATTGCATAAAAACATTTTAATGACCTAATGTTTAATGTTTTTTAATAACCATAACACAATTTTCGTGAGACATCCTTGTACAGTTACATTATTTGAGCATTTGTTTTGGTTTTATTGTTACATTTATATTATTTATTTTTACATCAAGTCTCTGTTCATTAAATACCAGTCTAATTACTTTAAAACCATTAGTCTGACACAAAGATAGGCAGTCTTTAATAAAAGTTTCTCACTATACTTAAAGAAGCTCTTAAAAACGATGATATATCAAAAAACGAAAACAAAATTAATATAATGTAGGAGATACAATGACACTGTCATAACATGCTCTCATAACCCCATAATCTTACTTGTTGTTATGAACTCGCGAAGAGCAGTTTCCGTGGTATGTTGTGGAAATCATACTTCTGCTTCCTCCTAGTTAGCACTTTCACTGTCTTTAAGAATTTTCTTTTAACTTTCTTCAGTTGTTTTGTACTCTGTGCATCCTGGTCTGCCTCTTTTATGGTTCAGTTACAGTCGTTAATACAGTTAACCGATCTTCATCTTACAAACACTGCAGGTTCATGAAAAACTAAACAAAAAATAAGTGTTATACATAAATACAGTATTTTGCTAGGTTTTTATGGAACTAATGTGTAAATTGTATTTAAAAAAAATGTTCTTGCTATTATATATACTTTTCTACCTCATACGCTTCTCAGGCCAATTTACACTATTTTAACTAATAGTCTTGGTGCTTATGTATCTACCGACTGTTTCAATTGCTTCTCTTGTTTTGTATTTTTGACTAAGCCATTATGGAACATATGAAAAAGTTCTTTAACTTTAAACATAACAGCGGTCGCTGTATAATGCCACCTGACGATATTACCTGTAACAAAATAAATGATGCAGGTACTTTAGCACTACCTTGTAATAAAAACCATGGATTACTATTAACAGAAATTTTAAATTTTGAAGATGTTCAATGTACATGCACAACTTCATTGCAAGGTAGCAAGTGATCCTTTGCTAGAATTTCAACCTCTGCATTGTTGATGTATTTGTCTTTATGTTGGTTTACAAGGTCTTGTGGTTCCCAGGACTATGAGGTGCCAAGTGTAAATTTATTATTTAACACAATTATTTATATATAATTCATTATAAACATATAATTGAATAGATCACCCATTATTTATATACAATGCATTTATGCCTATTAAAGATTATGTAAATAATTGCGTTAACGTTTTCATTATTTATATATAATTAGTGTACTGATTTCATTATATATAAATAAGGAAAGGGTAACACATCATTATATATAAATAATGAAAAGTAAACTTTCAATTATATATAAATAATGAATTGACTTCTAACTCATTATATATAAATAACTTACATTTCATTATATATAAATAATAGCTGTCGAAAACCATTATACGTATATAATGCTTGGACTTCAAACTCATTATATGTATATAATGCACACCTGTTATCGTGCCAAGGTCATTATATCTAAATAACTTGATACTTTAGTACAGTACTACTGTATTTTTATTTTTAAACAAAAAACTCATATGATAAGACGTGACTAAGAATATAATGACGTCATCATTATCTTTATTTGTGCTCTGCGCGAATTTTCGCAAACACGTCACATTGAACAATAACATGCATTACAAAAGATAATAAAAAAAATCTAGTGGCTAGATACCGTACCATACATGCAAGAATGGATTACAGTATATAAATGGGATGCTTTTTGCTCACGTACAGTAGCAAACACAACACAACAGTACAAATATTGTTTTTTAAAAAAATCTTATTGATTTCTGTGTTAACTTTTTGTGAGACTCTCGCATTAAGAAGGCTTCATATCTATCGGCCATCAATAGCAATATCATCAGGAAGATCGCCTACAGACATATTGCATCTCCTGAACATCTCCCGCGATGTTGGGGTAGGGACTTCTTAACCTAACTCGTCTTCCGTCTCTTCATCCTCGCCGTCTGATTGCTCAGTCTGCTGCACTAAACCAACGATCTCTCTATCTTCTAACTGCTCTATCGCACCTGTATCTCCGTCGTCAATGGATATGTAGTCAGCCAGTGGAGGAAGGTTAAACCTTTCTGCAAGACGCTCCCAAATGTTGCCAAAGTCCTGTTCTCCCGAGACATCTTCAATTATCTACACAGTAGAAACAGATATCATAATTTAGTCGATATTAAACATAAAAAATATATTGTAAATTGTTTGTTTTATAATTTTTTTATGCAATATTTATGACGTAAAAAATCAAACTTACTGGAGTCACTTCTTCATTGTCACTGTCATCAGGTTTGATGAAGCCTACTTTACGATACACATTAGCGATGGTCTGAGGTGTTACCTTCTTCCATGCGCTCTTCACCGTCACAATTGCATCCAACAAGTTCCATTTAAATTCTTCATTGGTCTCTATTGCCGCTAACCTACGAATTGCTAATATGTGGTGGTAGTGGTGCTTGAGATTTTTTATGATTCCCCCGTCCATCGGTTGTGTATTTGGCGGCAGAAACACTAGCTAAACGTTCGTCAATTCAACCTGGGGATGTGCTGTACAATTATCCACAACCATCGCTATCTTTCGTCCGCTCAGTCTCCTCTTGCTGTTTAACTTATTCAGCCAACTCTCAAAAAGTACACCCGTCATCCATGCCTTTTTGTTATTTGTGTATTTCACTGGTAGTTTTTTCACATTTTTATACGCCCTTGGATTCTTGCTTTTTCCGATTACGAACAAGGGCAGCTTGTCTGATCCATCCATGTTTGCCGCAACAAGAACTGTTATTCGGGTTTTTGCCTGTTTTCCCCCATGGTACTCTTTACCAATAAATCCCAGAGATTTTTCGGGGAGCATTTGCCAGAAAAGGCCAGTTTCATCGGCATTGTAAATGTCGGATGCTTCATATCGATTTAGAATGTCCTTTAATTTACCCTCCGTCCACTCGTTCACAGACTGCATATTAACTCCCGCTGTCTCACCGGCCTTTTGGATTTTACCAATGCAATATCTCACTTTAAAACGACTAATCCATGACATTTTAACGTCTGCTTCATGCCCTAACTCATTAGCGAAATAATTTGCTTTCGTTAACAACATATCGCCATTAATCCGAATGCCTGCCGAAACCAGGTTATGATCGCCGAATGTAATAGACTTTACTCTCTTGTACTTTCCCTTCCTAGATGACTCTTCTAAAGCTTTAGTAATTGACTCCCACGTGTTAGGTTTAACGTCAAATTTAGCTGCCACATCTTTCTTTTTCTAAGTTGGATTGTCATCACAGAACTTAATAATCGCATACTTTTCTTCATATGATTGTAAAAGGATACACACAGAAGGACCTTATTGTTAAACTTCAATTTATTTGTAAACAATTCACCAATTTACAAAAACAAAAACTCCGCTAAAACAATTAATTGGCACATCATAATTGAATTACTACAGCCATTTAATTGCACAATTATTTAATAGTTGTACACTACCTGTTATCCCCTTCGGTCACGAGAAAAAATGCTATGACCAAAAATATATTTTTTATGCTTATTGACACCTTCTTGGGTAGTTATTACAAAAAAAAAAAAAAAAAAAAATTAAATATTCAAAATTATGCAAATTAGATCATGTGTACATTTGTACACATTGTGACTAAGTGATGTCATTATTACAGTTTTGTAAAGGTACGATTGTACACATTGTGACTAACAAATGAGGTATGGGATGGGGGTTGCATCCTCATAGCTAATATTTATTTAGTATGAAAGTCTAAGAAACAGTTTATATTCTTAGTGAGGCACAGAAAGACTTTGCACTTTACACATTTGACTCTGCTACGACCTTTGCAACCTTCGTACTTGCATCGCATTCCAAGACCTTTGATACAAGTCGGAAAATGCTTGTAACCATCATACCTCGTATCAGCTACAGGCCGCTGAACTACATTAGATGGCTTTCTGGGGGTGGAAGTACTCTGGGTCTACCAATCAGTCTGGGAGGTGCATTTGATGTTAGAAGGACAGTAGCTACTTCATTTCGATATCCTAACAGATCAAGGATACGTTTTTTCGGAGTGCCATTTGCACGCTCAATATCCCTGTACTCAAGCCAGGAGTTAGCCAAAGCAAGATCAATTAAGTGAAATATTACTTTAACTGGCCACTTTCTTGTTTTAGCCTGGATTCTATAGAGGGCAATAAGAAAATCCAACTTTATCTACACCTCCCATGTTATCATTATACACCTGGACACACTTTGGCCTGTCAACCATAATGTGTTCTTTGGCAGCTGCACTCCAACGTCGAACCTGGTCTTTGCTTTCAATACCCACAAAGTTGGAGACTAGCGTTACAGGCCCGTTGTCCATCCATCTCACCACACATATGTCACCTTCGCCAGATACCTTCATCTCCATTGAACCACGTTTTTCTTTTTTAAATTTATTTGGTGCTTTTAGTGGGCATCCCATCAGCCGATTGCCTCTGGCAGTTCCAACGGAAAGTATTCCCTTTGACTTTAGTTCTCTAATAAGTGGAATACCAGTGAAATAATTATCAAAACAAATTTTGTATTTCATTTGTCGTGGTATAGTGTTTGTTAGTAAAATAACCACTGAAGCACTAAGCCCTAGATGCTTTGTTTCTTGTGGAATACCTGTCCCTTTCCCTTGATAGAACTCAAAATCCAGTGCCCTTCCAGATTTACCACAAAGTACAAAGTTCTTAATTCCAACTGGATTGGGCTTACTCTTGATGACCTGTTTAGCGGGGACTCGCCCAGTAAACGGTATCATTTGCTCGTCTACAGCACAGTACTCCTCACGGGGTAGCTCAACACAGCAATTTCGGACTGCATCTAGAACAGGTTTTACCTTCCAGAACTTGTTTGTGTTGCCAGCATCAGGTTCTCGAGCTGCATTTATGTGCAGATTTGTACGGAGTAGGAAGTACCTGTTAACAGGCATTACATTAGCAATCCTGTCAACCCTCGTCATGTATTGCCAATACATCCGAATACGTGGTGCATATGCTCTCTTTGTCTAGTTCATCTTTACAAATGTTGCGATGTTGGATCCTGTTTAACTACTGTATTTCAGCAACATTGAGCCACATGTATGGTGTTGCCATCAGTCACATTCCTCTCAAAGTACGGCTTCTTGATCTTGTGTTATCTGTAGTTGACAGTGGATACATTCGTCATCGCTCATAACTGCAGATTTGATAATGCGTGATTTGTTTATACAAGTTGTGTGCCATTTTATAGCAGGTACACATGCGTAATGTGACAAATTTGTCGGAAGCCACACAGAAAATGCCATTACTTTAATAGAAATGTCCATTGCACATTCAGATGAGACAAAGAAAAAGCTAAATTGTTCTACAAAATTGCGTCAAACAGTGGTTCATTCTTTTCGCTAACGCACATTGCCCACCCCTTGTAGCAACTAAAAACACTATTGTTCAATTCAAAAATATGTGCTAAGTCAGTGGTGCGTTTACGCATATGAACAGCACATTGCATGTGGGCAAAATTTTCTCTACTTTGCCATACAAAAAACATTAAAATCACACAAGTCCAAAAACGATTTGACACATTGTTATCTTGACCTACTGTATACCTGAGTTGCGGTATCAGTTTTTTAACTGAACTAAACAAATATTGAAGTAAGCGAACAAATACAGAAAATTGAAATTTAACTTAAATATGCAGTCAAATTATAACATTTTTTATGCTTTTTTTTTTTATCTGCATTTGATCATGGAGGAATTTCATACCTCCATGATTTGAGCAAGTGCTGACAAATGTTATTTCGTATTTTCCTTCTAATCATCACAAGTCCAGTAGGCTTTATTTTGTGATGATTAGGTCCTGAAATTCTATGAATTTATCGATTGAGTTCATGATGTAAACCGACATTACCTTTTTATCTTTCGCAGACATCTGTTCTTAACGACTCATCAGTAGATTTTTTATAGCCATCCAATCCTTTTGTAACATCTTCTGATGGAGGTTCTGTTTTTCTTCCACAATGTTAGTTTGAATGATGTTTTATCAATAAAGTTCATGATATATGGAAAAAACTGACATACCTTTTCATCTTTTATGGCCATCCATTCTAGATGACTCTCTACTACATTTTTAATTGCCGTCCAGTACTTTTGTAATATCTTCTGATGAAGGTCCTTTTTGTTCTTTGAAGATTTTAGTCCGGACTATAAGAATGAACAAAAATACTGTTTTTATTTTACTCATGGTGCTCTTCAATCATGTTGATATTGGAGATTATACCTTGGGAAGTAATTTGTATACTCAATTCTACATGGAAGTAGACTTTGAGGTTAAAGTTTTGATCATCTGGTACTGATCCCAGATTAACAAGTCCCATCTTCCAATACAGCCTCAACAGGAATTTTGCAATGAGTTTCTTTGTCATGTTCATCTTTTTCTGATAATTCTACTGAATTAATACCATATAATAGTAGTATGCAAGGTGGATGGTCTGAATTCAAAGTTAGCTACAAATCTTCATAGGACAAATTAATAAATGAAGTCATTTCTAGGCTTGGTCATTCATCTGGTACTGATCCCAGATTAACCCATCTTCCAATACAGCCTCAACAGGAATTTTGCAATGAGTTTCTTTGTCATGTTCATCTTTTTCTGATAATTCTACTGAATTAATACTATACAACAATAGTATTATGCAAGTGGATGGTCTGAATTCAAAATTAGCTGCAAATCTTCATAGGACAAATTAATAAATGATAAATTAAAAAATTAATAAATTGATTTGTGTCTCACTTTGTGGTGCAACAGAACAATTAGAGATACCCGAAAAATAAAGCAATATTGCCATACCATTGAAATCAATAAAATCATTAAACATAATAGCTTCGATGATGTTAAGAATAAGAAACAGGCAAATATGTACTGTATGTGGATCTTCAAGTCTAAAAACGATTTGACACATTGTTATCTTGATCTACTGTATACTTGAGTTGCGGTATCGGTTTTTTAACTAAACTAAACAAATATAGAAAATTGAAATTTAACTTAAATATGCAGTCAAAATATAAAAATTTTTATGCTTTTTTTTTTATCTGCATTTGAGCATGGATGGAATTTCATACCTCCATGATTTGAGCAAGTGCTGACAAGTGTTATTTCGTATTTTCTTTCTAATCATCACAAGTCCAGTAGGCTTTATTTTGTGATCATTAGGTCCTGAAATTCTATGAATTTATCGATTGAGTTCATGATGTAAACCGACATATACCTTTTTATCTTTCGCAGACATCTGTTCTTAACGACTCATCAGTAGATTTTTTATAGCCATCCAATCCTTTTGTAACATTTCCTGATGAAGGTTCTTTTTTTCTTCCACAATGTTAGTTTGAATGATGTTTTATCGATAAAGTTCATGATATATGGAAAAAACTGACATACCTTTTCATCTTTTATGGCCATCCATTCTAGATGACTCTCTACTACATTTTTAATTGCCGTACAGTACTTTTGTAATACCTTCTGATGAAGGTCCTTCTTGTTCTTCTTTGAAGATTTTAGTCTGGACTATAAGAAAGAACAAAAATACTGTTTTTATTTTACTCATGGTGCTCTTTAATCATGTTGATATTTGAGATTATACCTTGGGAAGTAATTTGTATATACTCAATTCTACATGGAAGTAGACTTAGAGGTTAAAGTTTTGATCATCTGGTACTGATCCCAGATTAACAAGTCTCATTTTCTAATACAGCCTCAACAAGAATTTTGCAATGAGTTTCTTTGTCATGTTCATCTTTTTCTGATAATTCTACTGAATTAATACCATACAACAATAGTAGTATGCAAGGTGGATGGTCTGAATTCAAAGTTAGCTACAAATCTCCATAGGAAAATTAATAAATGAAGTCATTTCTAGGCTTGGTCATTCATCTGGTACTGATCCCAGATTATCCCATCTTCCAATACAGCCTCAACAGGAATTTTGCAATGAGTTTCTTTGTCATGTTCATCTTTTTCTGATAATTCTACTGAATTAATACCATACAACAATAGTAGTATGCAAGTGGATGGTCTGAATTCAAAATTAGCTGCAAATCTTCATAGGACAAATTAATAAATGATAAATTAAAAAATTAATAAATTGATTTGTGTCTCACTTTGTGGTGCAACAGAGCAATTAGAGATACCCGAAAAATAAAGCAATATTGCCATACCATTGAAATCAATAAAATCATTACACATAATAGCTTTGATGATGTTAAGCATAACAAACAGGCAAATATGTACTGTATGTGGATCTTCAAGTCTAAAAACGATTTGACACATTGTTATCTTGA
>NW_022753996.1:538627-562106 GCF_011630105.1 Anneissia japonica
TTTTTCTTCCACAATGTTAGTTTGAATGATGTTTTATCGATAAAGTTTTCTACAAAAGTGGAAAAAACTGACATACCTTTTCATCTTTTATGGACATCCATTCAGGATGACTCTCTACTACATTTTTAATTGCCGTCCAGTACTTTTGTAATATCTTCTGATGAAGGTCCTTCTTGTTCATCTTTGAAGATTTTAGTCTGGACTATAAGAATGAGCAAAAATACTGTTTTTCTTTAATACTCATGGTGCTCTTCAATCATGTTGATGTTGCCATCAGTCACATTCCTCTCAAAGTACGGCTTCTTGATCTTGTGTTATGTGTAGTTGACAGTGGATACATTCGTCATCGCTCATAACTGCAGATTTGATAATGCGTGATTTTTTTATACAAGTTGTGTGCCATTTTATAGCAGGTACACATGCGTAATGTGACAAATTTGTCGGAAGCCACACAGAAAATGCCATTACTTTTAGAAAAATCACACAAGTCCAAAAACGATTTGACACATTGTTATCTTGACCTACTGTATACCTGAGTTGCGGTATCGGTTTTTTAACTGAACTAAACAAATATTGAAGTAAGCGAACAAATACAGAAAATTGAAATTTAACTTAAATATGCAGTCAAAATATAAAATTTTTTATGCTTTTTTTTTTATCTGCATTTGAGCATGGAGGAATTTCATATCTCCATGATTTGAGCAAGTGCTGACAAATGTTATTTCGTATTTTCCTTCTAATCATCACAAGTCCAGTAGGCTTTATTTTGTGATGATTAGGTCCTGAAATTCTATGAATTTATCGATTGAGTTCATGATGTAAACCGACATTACCTTTTTATCTTTCGCAGACATCTGTTCTTAACGACTCATCAGTAGATTTTTTATAGCCATCCAATCCTTTTGTAACATCTTCTGATGAAGGTTCTGTTTTTCTTCCACAATGTTAGTTTGAATGATGTTTTATCGATAAAGTTCATGATATATGGAAAAAACTGACATACCTTTTCATCTTTTATGGCCATCAATTCTAGATGACTCTCTACTACATTTTTAATTGCCGTCCAGTACTTTTGTAATATCTTCTGATGAAGGTCCTTTTTGTTCTTCTTTGAAGATTTTAGTCCGGACTATAAGAATGAACAAAAATACTGTTTTTATTTTACTCATGGTGCTCTTCAATCATGTTGATATTGGAGATTATACCTTGGGAAGTAATTTGTATACTCAATTCTACATGGAAGTAGACTTTGAGGTTAAAGTTTTGATCATCTGGTACTGATCCCAGATTAACAAGTCCCATCTTCCAATACATCCTCAACAGGAATTTTGCAATGCGTTTCTTTGTCATGTTCATCTTTTTCTGATAATTCTACTGAATTAATACCATACAACAATAGTATGCAAGTGGATGGTCTGAATTCAAAATTAGCTGCAAATCTTCATAGGACAAATTAATAAATGATAAATTAAAAAATTAATAAATTGATTTGTGTCTCGCTTTGTGGTGCAACAGAACAATTAGAGATACCCGAAAAATAAAGCAATATTGCCATACCATTGAAATCAATAAAATCAATAAACATAATAGCTTGGATGATGTTAAGCATAACAAACAGGCAAATATGTACTGTACTGTATGTGGATCTTCAAGTCCAAAAACGATTTGACACATTGTTATCTTGACCTACTGTATACCTGAGTTGCGGTATCGGTTTTTTAACTGAACTAAACAAATATTGAAGTAAGCGAACAAATACAGAAAATTGAAATTTAACTTAAATATGCAGTCAAAATATAAACTTTTTTATGCTTTTTTTTTATCTGCATTTGAGCATGGAGGAATTTCATATCTCCATGATTTGAGCAAATGCTGACAAATGTTATTTCGTATTTTCCTTCTAATCATCACAAGTCCAGTAGGCTTTATTTTGTGATCATTAGGTCCTGAAATTCTATGAATTTATCGATTGAGTTCATGATGTAAACTGACATTACCTTTTTATCTTTCGCAGACATCTGTTCTTAACGACTCATCAGTAGATTTTTTTATAGCCATCCAATCCTTTTGTAACATCTTCTGATGAAGGTTCTGTTTTTCTTCCACAATGTTAGTTTGAATGATGTTTTATCGATAAAGTTCATGATATATGGAAAAAACTGACATACCTTTTCATCTTTTATGGCCATCCATTCTAGATGACTCTCTACTACATTTTTAATTGCCGTCCAGTACTTTTGTAATATCTTCTGATGAAGGTCCTCATCAGTAGATTTTTTATAGCCATCCAATCCTTTTGTAACATCTTCTGATGAAGGTTCTGTTTTTCTTCCACAGTGTTAGTTTGAATGATGTTTTATCGATAAAGTTCATGATATATGGAAAAAACTGACATACCTTTTCATCTTTTATGGCCATCCATTCTAGATGACTCTCTACTACATTTTTAATTGCTGTCCAGTACATTTGTAATATCTTCTGATGAAGGTCCTTTTTCTGATGAAGGTCCTTTTTGTTCTTCTTTGAAGATTTTAGTCCGGACTATAAGAATGAACAAAAATACTGTTTTTATTTTACTCATGGTGCTCTTCAATCATGTTGATATTGGAGATTATACCTTGGGAAGTAATTTGTATATACTCAATTCTACATGGAAGTAGACTTTGGGGTTAAGGTTTTGATCATCTGGTACTGATCCCAGATTAACAAGTCCCATCTTCCAATACAGCCTCAAACAGGAATTTTGCAATGAGTTTCTTTGTCATGTTCATCTTTTTCTGATAATTCTACTGAATTAATACCATACAACAATAGTAGTATGCAAGGTGGATGGTCTGAATTCAAAGTTAGCTGCAAAAATCTTCATAGGACAAATTAATAAATGAAGTCATTTCTAGGCTTGGTCATTCATCTGGTACTGATCCCAGATTAACAAGTCTCATCTTCGAATACAGCCTCAACAGGAATTTTGCAATGAGTTTCTTTGTCATGTTCATCTTTTTCTGATAATTCTACTGAATTAATACCATACAACAATAGTAGTATGCAAATGGATGGTCTGAATTCAAAGTTAGCTGCAAATCTTCATAGGACAAATTAATAAATGATAAATTAAAAAATTAATAAATTGATTTGTGTCTCACTTTGTGGTGTGACAACAGAACAATTAGAGATACCCGAAAAATAAAGCAATATTGCCATACCATTGAAATCAATAAAATCAATAAACATAATAGCTTGGATGATGTTAAGCATAACAAACAGGCAAATATGTACTGTATGTGGATCTTCATGAAGATCTTGAGTGTATCGAGTGTAGTTGGTCCAAAAACATATCTAAAGATTGATGATTTTTTATTTGGAAATATGACAAATAAAAACATTTAAATGAATAGTGTGACAAGCAGGGTTTTATTGCATTGAATGGGAAAATGTCTTTGAAAATTATAAAGGTCTTTTTTGAAATAGTTTTTGGTGAAACATCATTGTCTGTATTCTACAATCCTGGTTGTCAGCATGCTATGTGATGAAATTTAATAGTGCACCCGAACCTTTCATGTTACAGTAGCTCATTACTACAGTTACAGTAACACCAAAAAATTCAAAATGGACGAATAAAAGGAACTATGAACCTTGAACTATATGTAATGGAAACTCAAGCAACAGAGCATTGGCACCCTACTTGAAGATGAACCAACTGGACTCTTAAATGGAAATTGCAACATGAGCATAGGTACCATTTTTTATTAATCATTGAGGCCATCAATGCTTATGACAACTGTAAATTCAAAGTAATCATATTAAATGTAGTAAATGAACGTTGCAGCTCAGCTTACAGGTCAATATATAGTAAATTCATGCTTATCGCCATTTAATGGAAACTGCAGGAAAAGCATATTAGCCAAATGTTGACAATCAATTGAGTCACAAGTGCTTATCTGGAATCATAAAATGATCATACAATAAACAAAGTAAGAAAGAGCATAATGGGCCAAGTCTGCTAATTAGTGAGGGAACTATGGCATTGACAGATGGCATTGTAAAGTGATCATATACATTTTCAATGGACAGTGCAGAAAGAGCATAATGGCCACAAATTTTGTCAATGTGGAGCCACTAGTGCAATATGAAAGCTGGAACTTAAAATGACATACAAAATGGAAAATGAAGCAAGAGCAGGGGCCAAGTCTGTCAATCAGCGAGTGCAGTATGGCTTATTACAGATGAAATTGTTAGTGATCATACAACTATTCAACGTACGATGCAGCAAGAGCATTGTGGCCAAATGTTGTCAATGTGTTGGGCCACCAGTGCTTATGAAAGCTTTAATTGTAAAATCATAAAAAATGGAAATTGGAACAACAGCATAGGGGCCAAGTCTGCTAATGAGTGAGGCAGCATGGCTCATGACAGATGAAGTGATCATATAAATATTCAATGGAAAATGCAGCAAGAGCATAGGGGAGAAATTTTGTCAGTAAGGCGATCAATGCTTATGGAACTTTTTGAACATTCATAAACTGCAGCTACAGAACAGATGTGGATTTACAGGCACTGTGTTGATATAAATCATTTGGAAAATTGATTGATGAAAATATCTGAATTTTAAAACAGGCAAGTTTCTCCCGTTTTTTGTTTCAAAAACCCTAATTGTCACAATTTTACTGTCAATAATATCTAGATGAAAACATTAATATGAAATAGACTCAAACTAAAACAAAATTCAGTTTATAGAGCTCTGTTTTTAAATTTCTTTGTAAATTTATATATTACGGTACCTCTTTAGAAATAACAATTCATCATATCTACTTCATTAATATTGGTAAATCTATTTTGCATTAATTAAACTTTCCTAGTATATAAACCAAACACATATCAAACTGTATTATCACATATTACTCATGAACAATTGTGTACGTCCCATTTTAATACATTTTCAAGCAGTTACATAGAATGTGTAGCACTGTTTTTCCTATTGTGGAGGATTTGTGATTTTGTGCAGCAGTACAACAAAGAAGGTTCGTATTTCAATTTCTAAAGTTCTTAAAAAATATATTTACAACAAAATCACTAACATAATTGCACACAAATACGGCCTATGTACGAGATCAAGGCCTAGGCCAATGTTTGACAATGATGACAGGTCATCATATTTGATATTTCGTTAAAGAAAAACCCTTACGAGTCTTCTTTTGTAAGTCGATTTTGTTCCTATACAGCAGCTACTATGTTTAAAATGTTTGCGCGACTGCACTAGCTTTGCTTCTTTGATGTCACAGCAATTAACATTCCAGCCGTCAGTTTTGGGGCGGAGCTTAGCACATTAAATATATTTTCATATTTTAGGCACTTGTTGATAACAGAAATTAATAAGTGTTTGTATTCAGATATATAAATTTTTTCATATCTGTCTCCATTCTATAGAATGAGTATGTTGCGCTACTACTGCAGACTTACAGTAGCATGAAGAGAGAACCTCACAACATCATTTAGAACTGCTTTTGTTTTTCATTTCTTCTCCAGTAACTGAATGGACATTTTTCAGCTGCCATGGTCACTCATGGTTGAGGTTATTTTACCAATCATTTGAGATCATATTTCAATTGGTGATTTTCCTCCTCTACTTAGCAATAAACTTTTACTATGTTGGTAACACTCTCATATATCTGCTCTTGATAATTTAACTATGTGTGTTCCACCTGTCAATTCATCAAAAGCAGTGCCATCCTCAGAGCTGACGTAAACACCATTGACGTGTACCCCTTCTTGTGTTTTAGCATCAAAGCCTGGAGATGTTGAGATTCGGCATGAACTTTGCTGATATGGAACTAAGCTCTCTGGCCAAGTTTTTAACTGAAATTCATTTTGGAGGATCGGTAATATTGTATCCAAATGTACTGTAATGTTTTTATCATAAGATCTAACTGCATTGTTAAATACCAGCTCTCTTGTTCCATAATTAAATGCCATGCTAAGTTTACAGTCCCAAACACTTTCTTGTCTCTGCATTGCCTCTGCTTTTTTTCTTCCAATAGTTGGATATTGTTCTTGGGTGCTGCCACTGTAGCTTTTTCACGTAATCGTACATATCCTTTGCTATTGATGTTTTCCACTTTCTTCTTATAATATTACTCAATCTTCTTTTTGAGATTGTTTTTGCTGTGCTTCTTTCTTTTTCGTTTGACCTTCTCTCTTTCTCTTGACTTCGATCTTCTTATTTCTTGCTGCAAATATTTGTTTTTAACTTCTTTTGCACAAGCAAACAACTTCCTAGGTTTGGCTTTTCATATAATCCTTCAATAAGGTCGTTGTCTTATTGTGTCATTTCGTCTTTGCAATTCCATATTCCTTGGTGTTGAATTCACATTCCGACCATTCATCAAAGTTCTTTTATTGTATTTCCATATACATATATTTTGTGTTTCTAGAAAGTATTAAATGCTTTTTCAAGAGTTGAAGCATTTTCCAGGGAATTGTTATCCAGAAGACACTCTAGTTGAGTTAAAGATACTGCTTTATTGAACTGCTGCGACAGTCATGTGATTCCAACTTGGGTAACTGGTCCAGAAATTTGTGTACACCAGCTTTGGTTTTGGATTCACATCATCTTCATCTTTAAATAAGTGCTGATAGATCTCAATTTGACGTACTTGATTGTGTTTCTGTCCTGTTTTTTGTTTGTTTTTGTTTTTGTCTGTTTTTTTTTAACCAGGGAAAATAAGCATTCTGTGGGTATTGTAAGTAGTTCAAGTTCATGCTCATTGGTAGTAGCACAATGAATCGTTCCTAGGTAGGCATAAGTCGTGATGTTGACTTTCATCTGTTGATTTGCTGTGGACTAGAATGGTCCAAATTGGTTTGTACATGGTCTTGACATCTGTTAAAATGCATTGTTAGATATTGCATTGCTATAGTAACTAACACTAATTCCTTCTAGTCATCTAAGCATGCACTTAGCTATGTGGTTTACACATTCTTCTTTAGAAATTTTTGCAATAAGAGCCATGAATCTTCTCATTGTTTAGATTGTGCAGTCTTTGAATCACCATCTGATATTACACTTCGTTTCCAAAGGATTTTACAGGCTACATGCTGAGCTTTTGTGATTAGCTTGGCAATTTTGTTGACTACTGGTAAACCATTCCTAAAAGTCATCGACTGATTTTGTTGCCTTTGATAATGCACAGCTATGGCAAAAATTGCTAGTTTGATGATTACCCCCAACACCATGATCAGGCCAGTAGGAAGCAATTTGGAAGTGGGGGGGGGGGGCGCCAAATAAGCAGTTGGTAGCCACGGATATTTGACAAATTTTACTGATTTTTTTTATTAAGTTATTTGATAGGCATCGTTGTCCTGTAAAATGACTTTATATATGTTTTGTAATGTTGTAATAAAAAAAATGAATTAAACAATGAGAAACAAAGAGTATGCAAGACTACCTATTTTATTTTAAAACCTGTTTTCCATGGCATCTTATGTTAATACATTACAATATACCAATTACTAGATCTAACCACATATAATGTGCAATATTGTGTAAATTATAGATGCTACCAAGTATCATTAAGCAACGAAAGTACCAAATATATTAAAACGGTGTGTGTTGTTTACACAAAACTCATAGCCAACTTTGACAAGATCTAAAGCATCTGTTTTGTCATTGTGGATATGCAAAAACATACAATGATTGAGACGGACTTGAAACATATTAGATCGTATTCAGCCACTCTCATTAATTGTGAGCGGAAGATTTTGTCGCAATGTTTTTCAGTAATATTTCTCAATCAGAAGATGTTTTATTAAATACGATACGACACATTTTCTTGGGAAAAGTGGGGATGTTTTCCAGTAATAGGGGAGAGCGGGGCTTGTTGAAACACTTTTTAGTTTTTTGACTATTGTGTCCCCCCAAGTAGCAACAACAAACTTTTTTTTTTTGTTAATTGATGCTTAGACATTGTTTCTTATAATATTAAAGTATTGTGTGGTAAATATTTCTGATTGAGGAATAAACGGTAGTTTACATTTAGTCATAAGCCACAATCGCACTGGACTTTCTTTGCTAGTGTCTTGATTTTGAGTAATTTTGTCATTTTTTTCACTTATTTACTCGGTTTTTTTCAATGGCCGATTTATATGGAGCATTAATAAATGTGCTAGGTCTTGGTGAGACAATCCATACATGAGAGTTGTACTTCATCCCCTCGAACCCTTGCTGGTGTTCTTTTTCTCCCCAATTCGCGCGTTTCAGCATGCGTCCAATTTCGCTTTCTTTTTGCTGCATTGTTTTCTGCTGTAGATTTTATTTTTGTTCCTTTTGCTACCGCATCCATTGTTGATACCCAAAAGCGAGCCTAGCCTGTGGAAATGCCGCGCGTGCGCGCTTTCGTTAATTGTTTTGCCACACATACCGGAAGTGAACGTCACGATTTAGCGCCCCCAATAGTTGAATTGCATTTATTTATCCATCAATTTATTATAAAATAAAAATTTATGATTTTGGACGAGTAATTAGTTTTTAAAGAATAATAAAATGATATATGACAACTTTACAACAGTATAATTCAAGGTAAACACCTGTCTCTTATACACATCTACATGCCCATTGGTCACACATACTACACGGGTCCCATGTCTCCCCCTCCTGGCATTGGCCCAACTACCCCCACAAACAACGCAAAACCACTCGTCATCACGTTGTGCGTGACTTCTTTTATGCCATTTCGCGGATTCGCAGATTTGCGCCGAAATTTTAAGCCTGCTTAAATCCTAACTTTCTAACTAAAACTCATCCTAAATAAAACAAATCATTTACCTTAAGGGCAGAATCGCATGCTTTTCTGTCATGCATTTTGATTTTCGCTAGCTAATTTGGTCGCTTGTGCTGCTGCTCGGTTATACGCATTTTCGAAGCGGAATTTGCATATTGCTTGCGTACTTGGTAACAGTAGGCGTGTTACAATCCTGCCTATCTAATATCCCAAAAGAATATCTATTTTTTTTTCTTTTTTTATAGTCTTGGGTGCCGACAAAACATTAACATTAACATTTATATAGCGCACATTTCTTCAATATATACCGTAATCAGCGGCACTTTACATGACAAGATTAATTTATTTTTAATTTTTTTATTTTTTTAAAATTTTTTTTTTTAATTAATAACCATAACATTGCTGAAAGTAGAATGTCTTCAGCTTGATTTTAAATGTGTAGTTGTCCAAACAACGTCACATATTATTTTATTTAATTTGGTTGCTTTTCCGTCTGCATTGAAAAGGGCTTCGGACCTTCAGAAGTGCAGTAACGGTTCTTTCTGGCTGCATTAAAAAGCTTTTTTTGTTTTTGAATTTTTAAGCAATTCCCACTGGGCCTCAAAGGTAAAACTGAAGCCTGCCGGACACCAACCCGGTATTTTTAAAAGTTTCGGGCAAATGTGCTTTAATGCACTGGTGGTGTAGTTGATTGTTTTGGTTGTAACCACAATCTTCTATGGCAATTATGGCACATTGTTGGCCTGTTCCTTATCATCATTGGAAATCTTGCCCATGGTTCTCTTGGCATAATGAGTCTTATGCAAGCAATGTACCTGTAATGCTCGCATTGCATTCTTATGCAATTATGAAGATTGAAGCAACCGTTGTTGGTTGATGAGTAAGTGTTTTGAATTGTTTATGTTAATAACTAAAGACTCCAGTCTGGACTGGTTTCTTTATTTGATATTTTCCCGTGGGAATTTTTTTCAAAAACTATAGAAATGTAAATTAGGGTGTCGGGTTAGGGTTAGGGTAAGAGGGTTAGGAGTAAGCAGACTTTTCGATAAACGAAGTTTCGAGTTAAGACTCAAATTTTTTTTTGCTGATAGCCCTTGATGAGGAGAGTTCAAAAATAGAATATTGGAGCTTTAACTCCCACAACTTTTTTTTTGCGCCATTTTGAAAAAAAAATTTTTCTTGCACTTTAACTTAAGATATACAAAGGTCATTTCAAGGTCAAAGGTTAGTTCATATACTATTTTGAAGATAAGGTCAATGGCTGTGAACTCAGTAAAGGTCAAGGTCTTCTGAAGGTCATAAAGGTCAAAAAATGCCATTGAAAATGTCGTATGTGCTAGTTTTTCGTCTGATATTTGGCTTTAATTATTGAAAGGTCAATCTAAGGTCAAAGGTCAGTACTTAAAACATTCAAAAGGTAAGGTCAAGGGCTGTGACCTCAGTAAAGGTCAAAGTCATTTGGAGGTTATAAGGTCCAAAAATGCCAGTTTTTTCGTCATTTTTAATTTTTTAATTTAAAAAAAAAAAATTTTTTAATTCAAGTTTCAAGCTTGTTTCAAGTGTAGCTTGTACACTTGTTGCATCACAACATAATTGCCAACTATAAACAACATTGGTTAAGCAATGTTTATTCAGGACGTGTGAGCATACGAGTCTGGCTCTTTGAGCGTTGACCAATTCCTACTTAGATATATGAAAAAGTTGGTATGATTATCTACTGGTGAGGAGTCGGATGTATCCGATCAGTTGGTCGAAATCCAGTTTGCCGAACTGGGGTTTGCCCAGATTTTTCAGTGACTTGGCCTACAAGTTCGCCGACAACAAGATTACTAGTAACTGAATTCGGCTTTTACAAAAATACAGTACAGGCAATTTTGTCCAATGGTTGAAAGTACTTCTGCACCCCATCTGACTGACGGCTGCTTAAGTTTCTTTCCGCTTCCTGGTAAAGTTCTGTTAAATAGAAAAATACATTAACGTTACCTACAAATCATTAGTTGAATTTGGAACAGGCTTATTTTTTACAGGGAACCAAAGGCCTGTATTCCTTCCTTAATAATTCTTTCGTCGTTCTTGCATTTATTTATCCATCAATTTATTATAAAATAAAAATTTATGATTTTGGACGAGTAATTAGTTTTTAAAGAATAATAAAATGATATATGACAACTTTACAACAGTATAATTCAAGGTAAACACATTAAATAAGAACAAATTGAGGTTGAGGTAAAATGTCAAATGAGGTCTAAAAAAAATTAAATAAATAAATACATATCAAGCCGTAAATTATTTGCAGTCGGTGCTATGTGATACCCTTTATAATTCAGTAAAGTGATAACTGCTGTACAATATTATATGTCCATGTTTGTAAAGTGTGTAAAACTAAGAACAAAATAACATTATAAGTATACAGGTTAGGTCAATAAATTTTAGCAATAGTAGGTAAAATTGTAAAACACAAACCCCAAAATCTTAAAATGAAACGGTCGATCTCAAAGTTTGAACATTTTTCTGAAAATGGATGTTGCGCCTCTATAACTTCTTGCGGGCTCATTTCTTTATAGTTAAGTGAATTTTCCCAGTCATGCACTTCCTCGCCAGCATTTCTCAGTATCTTCCCCTTGGAATTGACAGCACATCCTTGCCCTTCTTTTGAAAATGGATGTTATCTCCTCTATAACTTCTTGCGGAATCATTTCTTTGGTTAAGTGAATTTTCCCAGTCATGCCCATCCTTGCCAGCATCCTCAGTATCTTCCCCTTGGAATTGACAGTACATCCTTGCCCTCGTATGTCAAACAAAACAAAACAAAAATTGTCTTTGGAAGAACCCTAATAGTTCTGGGCTTTCGGGCAGGACCATGGCGGCGTCAGGAACACTAGGGGTTTGCCATTGTTTGGTAAACTGTTTTTTGGTATAAACATTGTTTTGGTATAACATAAACATATAAACATTGTTTTGGTATAACTTCTTGCGGGCTCATTTCTTTGGTTAAGTGAATTTTCCCAGTCATGCCCTTCCTTGCCAGCATTTCTCAGTATCTGCCTTTCTGAATTGACAGTACATCCTTGCCCTCGTATGGCATACAAAATATGTCTTTGGAAAAACCCTTAGTTCTGGGCTTTCATGCAGGACCATGGCGGCGTCAGGAACACTAGGGGGTTTGCCATTGTTTGGTAAACTGTTTTTTTGGTATAAACATTATTTTGGTATAACATAAACATTGTTTTGGTATAACTTCTTGCGGGCTCATTTCTTTGGTTAAGTGAATTTTCCCAGTCATGCCCTTCCTTGCCAGCATTTCTCAGTATCTGCCTCTCTGAATTGACAGCACATCCTTGCCCTCGTATGGTATACAAAATATGTCTTTGGAAAAACCCTTAGTTCTGGGCTTTCATGCAGGACCATGGCGGCGTCAGGAACACGAGGGGGTTTGCCATTGTTTGGTAAACCTTTAAGGAAAATAAGCATTACCATTATTTTCACTAAATGAATAACATAATAATAATAATATAGTAACAACAAGACCATCGTATAGATTTTAATACTCGCCTATGTTAAACTATATAACATATTTGTTGAATACTTATTTACTTTATACAAAAGTAAAATCATATTAGTAAATTTAGAAGTAAATATTATATGTTGTTATTTTGAACATCTTTCTACAAGGCTAAAGTTATCCTCATTAAAATTCCCTGTCACCTGATCTCTGTGCCTAAATACTACGAATACGAATGTACATAAATGTAAAGGGTCGCAAATAAACAGCTCCTAATTTCCCATCAATATTCATAGTCGTCCCTTTTCAATCAAACTAAGGCAAGATAATGTAAAATGTGAAATTATTGTTCTGTATCTCAGATTTAAATTATAAACATAATTTTCACATATATTTTCAGGCTTAATAATATTGTTATAAAACTGAAGTCAAGAATTATTTTTTATTATTTCATTTCCTTTTTGAAGTGCGACATCTAAAATTCTGATTCTGGAGTAAGAAAACAAAACTAAATCATCGCAAATAATAGATGTGATATAATATTATTATCAATGTTATTTGTCAAAGCATGGGGTGTTTTCATTTTAATTTAACAACATTTAGAGGAATATTCAAATCATATAATTTACAAAATAAAATTGATCTGTCTATGGAATCAAAAGCATTTTTAAAGTCAATAAATGTGCACAACAATTTACTTCTCTTTTTCTGTAATTCCTTTTTAACTAATGATACAATTATAACAAAGATGAGATGTCCTCTAAACACTGTATTGCAATCATCTACAAAGATGTGTATGCCATTCATTCAAGTATAAATGCATTATCAGTAGTACTATAATTTTTTCTAAAACCCACTTGTTCCTCTGATATCATTTGTTTAACTTCTACCCATTCTCTTATCCTAGCAACAAAACTTTACTAAATATAGACAATAATGTAATAGGGCAACCAAATTACAGACTTAAACTGCATCCTCTATGTTTCAATACTTTTGAAGAAAACTTGTTAACACTCTCTATCCTGTCTGCCCTCCTCTTCACAAATCCTGGTAGCTGATACGATATCTACAAGAGGAACTCGCGTGTTATAATGCAATGTAATCATTGTCAATAAAATTCATGATTTTTATTTTTCATAAAAAATACTACTACTACTACTACTACTGTTTCATAACAGGTCACTTACAGTATTTTTGTCCATTGTGCTATTAAGCATTGTGCTGGTTAGTTGTTGCTGTTGGGGTACTGCCACATTCATCGAACCCATCAGCTCCTGGAACTTCAAGTCTATAGGATTAATTAGGCAAGAAAATGCAATTTAAATGCAACTCACGGATTACACTGCTAAATTCATATTTCGTATTTGGAATTTTGCAATAAAAATTGAATCAATAAGTCTCTCCTGAGCCTTTTCTGAGTCCATTGCTTCCCTCAAAATTTCATTCATCTCCTACCCCGTCATCCCTTTAGTCGCATTTTCTTTCCTTGTCTTCTTCACCTCAATTTCTTCCAAAAGTGTTCAATGAAGTATTGTTTGATGACTGAAATATGCTCGGTTCTTGTTTTTGTTAAGATTACTGCGTCATCTACAATACGTCAATGATGGGCAAGGCCTTCAAGCGCTTCGTCCATTCCCTGGTTATAGTGTTCAGAAATGGAGCTAATGCCATAAGGGGCACGACGATACTTGTAATGGCCAAATGGCATAATGAATATAGTCAATTTCTGACTCTCTTCTTCAAGTGGGCACTGGTGATATCACTTTGCAGCATCAATTACTGTGAAATAACCGGCCTCTGATTTCGCAGTGTCTGCTACCTACCGCTTGTTGTGGGGGGATATGTGGATAATACTCCAGTTGAACGCTTTTGTTTAATCACGAAAGGTCAACGCACATATTTTATTTGGATCCTTTTTTGGAGCTACTACTATTGGAGCACACCACTCAGAGGGTTCTGTAGTTTTGACAATTATTCCTTGATTTTCTAATAATTCTAGTTCAGATTTGAACCGGCATTGGTTTTATGATGGTATCACAGATCGACAGGAATTATTTACGCAGAGTTGTTATGCATAGATTTTGAGGCTATGCATGATAGAAGAGGTTCTTTGACATTGGACGAGAAGAATACAACATGCATGCCTTCCCATGTATGGCAATCTTCTATGTTTACATCTGGGTGCACATTAATTTTAATTAATTTATTAGTTTTGTGTATCGAGTGAGTGGTGCATGTAGCAGGCAATTAATTTACTGAGAAAAAAAAGAAATTACTGCAGCAGTTGCGGTAAACTGCCATGTGAGTTCCAAGTTTGTATGGTTTTCCAAAACTTAACCATGCTACATGGACACCATTTCATATTTCTTCATCACTTATACCATGAAACAATTAATAATATTAGCAATGATTTTGTTATTCAATAAACTACTTGGGTCCACAAACAAATGGAAAGAATGTAATTTGGTATGTATTGAACGCAACTACAAAAACAAGATATTATTGATCAACAGTTTTTAGCATTGACTCATTTAATTTTAATTTAAGTTTCTATTATGAAGTTAACAAGAGCAAACATGAACATTTCAGCAATGTATGATAATGAACATACCTTACACTTTGACATTATATAATCATAGTCTATTATGTATGACATTTTTTGTTGTCATAAAACATAATGCTGATGTTACATGGACACAGTGTCCTATAGCATCAAGAGCCATCAGGTTTATTCTCACTGTTATAAGTCTACATAGTGTGAAATGCATCATGCAATTATTTATATTATAAGTAGGCATAGAAAAGACAATAATTCAAATTTGTTAAAATGCTATAACTGGAATTCATCCATCATCTTGTGTTGTAAAACAATAACCGATGCTACATGGACATATGGCAAGCCGTTTTATCATTTACCTCTGAATTGCAGTTAAGTCGAATGCATTACAGTTAACTGTAATTGAATTAGAGTTAACTGTAATACATTCGACTTAACTGCAATACATTACAGTTAAGTGTAATGCATTACAGTTAACTCTAATTCAATTACAGTTAACTCGAATTCAATTGCAGTTAGCTGCAATTAAAATTTTGTTTTTGAGTTAAGTGTAATTTATTTAAAGTTAACTGCAAATCTATTTCAATTATGTCTATTTCGGCTTAATTCGAAAACATTTGCAGTTAACTTGAATGCATTTCAAGTTAACTGCAAATCATTTCCAGTTAACTGTAATACAATTCAAGTTCAACTGCAATTCAGAGGTTGGTTGTAATTAGCGTTAAGTGAATACGATTGGTTGTTTGCGTTTACGTAATATCAGTGCTATATGATTGGTCAACCACAGTTGATTGAATTACAGTTATGGTGTATTTTCATTAAGTAACTGTGATTGGCTGATGTGCTTTTCCCGGTCGTACATCTTGCCCGGTAAAAAACAAATCATCAAAACGGTCGTTCAAATTTAATAAAAATGGCGTCTGATCACTCTGATGATGTACTTTCTACCGTTGGACAAACTGTTCGTAATGTTACTGCAGCATTAGAACAGGGAAACACTGATTATAATCAATTACAGAATAATTTAAGAACATGTATTCGTAATGTAAATAGGATTTCTGCGACGCTAGACCAACAGTCATTGGAGGAAGTGATACAATCAATACAAGATATGATTGACCATGTGGACGAACTGAGGAGGGTGGTAGAGGGCAATAGGAGGTAGGTCTAGGCCTAGGCCTACAGCGGCAGATGAACAATGAAAAACGCCGTTTCAACTACCACGTATACGCCCCCCTAAAGGTGAGATTTCATCTAGGCCTAGACCTAGGCCTGATTCTAGGTTAATAACAACATGCCCATGAGAGGTTATATGTAAAGGAGAGATTCTCACCAACCCTTACCCCCAAACCACCACTACAACAGCAATAAAAATCAAATGTACTGCAAATGCAAATAACTTAACAGGTATGCGGTTTTTGTTTTTTGTTTGCTATTTTAGGTTCTAAAGGAGGAAAACCAAAAATTCAAATTGATCCAGAACAGTTGAAATTTATGCGTGATGAAGGTTTCACAGCTAAGGATATGGCGGAGCAACTAGGATGTTCGCCGTCATTTGTATATAAGGAGCTATCTTCGCTAGGTCTGCATTTAAGATCCAAATACTCCACGATAACCGAACAAGAATTAGACATAGAGGTACAAGCCCTGCATGCAGATTTCCCAAATTCAGGCCATCAGGTTTGTACTCTGCCTTAAAAAATGTATTTAGTTTATTTCCGAGTGTGTGGTCCCTGAGTTTCCACTGCACTTTGTACAATATTGTAATAAATTTTGCTTATTCGCTTAAGTGTGGGAAGAGTCTAATTTACTAATTTTTTCGTTTAGATGATGAAAGCTTATTTGCATGCGGGTGGCAATGTCATCCAGAGATCACGGGTACGCAGTGCACTAAATCGTATTGACCCCCCCTGCAGTAGCCAAAAGATGGAGTAAGGCTGTCAAAAGGCGCACATACCAAGTGGCAACACCAAACAGTTTGTGGCATATGGATGGCCACATGAAACTTGCAAGGTAACAGTATTATCTGTGTTTACAAATATAGAGCCCAAATTTGTTTTTATGTTGGCCAAGCCAAAACCTTGAAAATCTAGGGTCGGCCCTTCTTTTTTCTTGCCATTTTTCCCAATTATTTTTTTTACTCTTATTAACAGTAAAACTTTTTTAAATTTAAAAAATAAATATTTTGGGCCTATTGTCAAACATGTCTTTTTGAGCTGTAAATTCTGATTGTGAACAAACATATTTTTGAAAATGTGACATCTATGGAATCAACATGTTTGCTGAAACTACTAAACTTGAGAGAACAAGAACCATTGACTGACCTAAAATGTGAAAAATGTGCTTGGGCAACATATGTTTAGGCTTTCTATTGGTTTACATTACACCTCTGGAAATAAATCCCTTATCCCCAATATCTACTTTATTATAGTTTGTCTTGTCCATTGTCATTTTAGCGTTGTTGCATGAAACGGTACATGATAATTGATAAATTGGAATACATAAATAAATAATAAATTTTAAAAAAACATAAAATATCCACACTATGTTGGTGAAAACACTTTACAAATGTTAGTTTGTGCCTGGTTCATACTGTGCAACTTGAGTGTTATTAGAATGACGAAATGCGTATGATTTCTGAAAGAAGAAAAATCCTGTATTGTAAATCAATTTACATTTTCCCCCCAGGTGGAAACTCGTCACACATGGCTGCATTGATGGCTACTCCTGTTGTATCACATTCCTAGATTGCGGAAATGACAATTCTTCCATAACAGTGCTAAGTCATTTTGTCCATGCTACAATTCAGTATGGATTACCATCACGAACAAGATCGGACCATGGTGGGGAAAATTTTTTGGTTGCTTTATTCATGGATCTTTTCAAGGTCCAAATAGAGTTAGCCATCTGACAGGCGAGTCCAAGCATAATCAAAGAATTGAGCGTCTTTGGAAAGATGTTTTTGAGCAAGTTATTTCGTACTTTTATGACTTATTTTATAATTTAGAAGACACGGATGAACTTGATCCTGGAAATCAAGTTCATATAACTGCCCTGCATCAAGTTTTCTTGGTGGAGATTAACAGACGCCTTCATCTTTTTCGTGAAGCCTGGAACAAGCATTTTGTAAGAACGGCGGGACATCAATTGCCACATCAACTATGGGTTTCCGGGATGCTGAAACATATTAATACTGATCACAGAGCCATTAACCATGTGTTTAATGGTGATGATATAAAATCTAATTTAATAAGAGGGCTAAGGCATTACGGGTTAGATTTAGATTTATTTGGCGATATGAATGACCAAGCCATTGATATTCCAGAAGCTGTACAGGTAAACCCACCTGTTATAGGTACCAGCAACGAAAGGATTGCAGAATTTGTCAGGCAATGTTCTTTAACTCAAGACTTATGTGAGAAGTACATACAATTGAGAGAATTGCTGCTAGCCGATAGTGATTAAAGAGATACATACACAATAGAGGGAAAAATAACAGTACTGTACAAACATTTTTACAACAACCTTTATAATACTTAAAATAAGCACATAAATTTATTTATTACTGTATTAATAAGCAAATAAATTTATTACAAGTACTTTCGACCACAGGGCATCAACAGGTACAGTACCTGATGATGACCTATGGTCATAAGTACTTGTAATACATATTTTATTTTGAGGCGGACTACTTACTTTCCTTGGTTGTTTTATTATTAATATATATACTGTACTACTCTGCCTATGCAGCAACCTTATATCTTTGTTTTTACATACTACAGTACCTAAATTGGCCTAGTGTTATCGGCCTATGATCGAGGCCAAACATCATTGGATTCGTTATTGACACGAAAGTTAATGCTCTAACAGTTCCTAGCTTTATTCAGTTTCTTATTCTTGAATATTTAACAATGATTTCTAAAAATTTAACTTGCACTGAAATGTAGGCTACAAGTAAAGCAAGAATTACGAACTTTACAACATACACATTAATGAGAACAGGCCATTATTACTGTGTATAAATATAGGAAATTTTGCGCCCTCAACGGTTTATTATCATTCTATACACAATACGTTTGTAGATGTTTGTTCGCCATTTCCCTCTATTATGTATACAGCCTACACTTTCATTAAGTAATGTTTGTCTCTTATAATCTTATAATCACATGTATTGTAACGCAAATGTTTCAAACTCTTAGGGCTGAGATAAGATGATTTTGAATCTATGGCACCTTCGATGCTTGAAAATATCACTTTCACACTTTAAAAAAATGTTGTACTTAATTTTGACACCAAAAGAACCAAATTCAGACTTTAAAATATGATTGTCTAAATTTCTCACCTTGGCATATGTATGTAAATAGTGTACTGTACTGGTTGAGAGCAATTATGATATTTGTGCCAAAAAATGTGCGCCTGAAATGTTCCATTATTATTATTATGCTAGATGGTACAGTATATAGTTATGTAGACTTTTTAAATTGTTTTTAAGCCGCGATAAATTTACAACTGTACAGTGTGTACTTGCATTTTGTATTGTAAATGTTACATACTGTATATTACTGATAACCTTGGTTAATACTCTGCGCATGGTTTCAGAGGAGATATGTCAAATTGCAGGAGAAAGTTACAGCAGCATTAATATATAGATTGTAGATCAGCCATTCATCGTGTAAATAAAAATATTTAATACAAAATCTAATAGAACATTTCATAAACATTTTCATTGTATTTTCTCGTTTCTATATATAAATCTCTAGTTGTCTGTCAAAAAATACTGTTATTCAAACCCTGTACTGTATGTGGTTATACATTGTACAAAATAATAAGTCGGCATTTCCAAATGCCGACGTTAATTTCGAGGGCTGACACCGATTTGTTGGGAGGTCCTAGATCTAATACCTACTACCAATTTTTTGTCAGGCATTTTTACAACATGCATGACAAAACAGACAGAGACATTTTGAAAACCTAGTTATAGAGAGGCTTTGTACGTCTAAAAAACATGTTTGTCATTAAAGAAACACATATAGCATTAAAATAAGTAAAATTTCCAGTAAATGTTTTAATAAGTAGCTGTCGTAGGTACATTATAGTATTGATAACTATATATTTAAAACTTTTTAAAAATCTGTACACGTATTGATACTTTTTACGCAATTGCATAGCAATGCAACACTTAAGACTTCAACATAAATATAACAAAAACTAATTACATTACTATATGTTGTTCTGTGCATTTGAAAAAAAAAACTACATTTGATATCAGAGGGGAAAGAAAAAGGCTATTACATTCAATATTTTGAACATCTACAGATCTTTCTCTAATATTATATAATGTCACAGTTGGCATTCCTTAATTATACAAATACAGGGAAATAGTAGTTCCTAAAATGAGAATGAAGTCATAAAAACAGAAGATTGATTGTAGAAACACAGATTGAACATTAAAATAAGTAAAAATTCAAATAAAGTATTTAATAAGTAGCTGTCGTACATACATAATAGTTTGGAGAGCCATATTTTATACTTATTTACTTATACTTTTTGAATATAAAATAAATATAAAAATGTACTGATAGTGAATGTTGAAATAGAAAAGAGCTAAGAAATTAGAAAAAAAAAATCATAACATGAAACAAATAAATAATTATTGTGGAATACAAGAAGGAGAACAATGCTACTGTAGGTATAACCCCATTACACCAAACTCGTTGAAAAAGATTGTGGATTTGAAAGAATCGCCCTCCATTCTCGTTTTAATTGTTGTTTTGAGGTGTAACAGACTGGGCTTTGGATTAGATTTCCACAGGTTCTGGCTACAGGATACCTTGCGCTAGGTAAAAATGCCACTTTAATTTTGTTTTGTGGCATTACAGCTGAGCCGGTGGTAAATCTCAGGAATTCACCCACGTCATCCGCATCCAAAGACATTATAAAGTCTTTGAGCCACCATAGGATTGTTTCTTGCTGGGGAGTCATGTCATCATTGTCACCGATTATACATTCAGCAACTTTCCGCCCGCTAGGCATTTGTGAAACGATATAATTTATTGTCTCTAGGGACAACTGTCCCCAAAAAACCTCCAATTGCAATTGAGGAATCCCTCTTCGCATTGCAGCTACAAAGGGTCTCGCTTTGTCTACCATTTGGGACTCCGCAATTGACATAACTTGGTTCAGAATTGCATCTTTTTTAGGCATGGCGTACAGTTCGTACATGCTGAAAAGGCTAATAAGCTTGTCTTCGGCAGACTCTGTTAGCCCAACGAAATCTCGCAAAGCTTGCTTTAATAAAACCCGCTCTGACTGTGTTGTGAAATCTAAGAAATCCCTCAGTAAATAGTCATCTGCAGGAGCCTCCTCAAAGGTTAAAAGCGACAAAAAGGTTTGTGAGCCTTGGAGGTATTGCCTGTACTAGCGCTACTGTGTGAGCGAGAATTCTCCCAAGTATGGTATAGTCTCCACGCAGAGCTCTTTGTTTGTGCAGTGGTAATTTGGGTACAACTGCACTTTCACCAGAAAAGTACACAGCGATGGCCTCAGTCCAAAACATGGAAAACATGTCACGAGTGAGACCACCAAAATCTGCTCCCTCTTCATCGCAGAATTCTACCTCCAGCCTTTTTGAGCAAAGATGACTGTCATTGCGATATGCTGCAAGGACATCCTCCAACACATGATCTCTCCGAACAGTTATTTTTGCAATTTCATCTGTTAAACACTGGTCAAGTGCATGAAAAGCTAAAATGAATTAAGTTTACAAGTAAATTAAATTAATATCATAAAAAAAGTATTCAAGAATAATAAATTGAAAATAGATTGATTGATTTACTTTAAATATGATCAACTTATTTGAAAACTAAAAGAAACAACCTCTGATATTTTCATGACGCATTTTCACAGCATGATTATCTGCATGTTATGACAAATTTCTGTTAAGTCTGTCCAAAAAATTAGCAAAGATATTGAAGATAAAGGTGTGATTAAAATGTTAATATAAATAACTGGTAAACTAACCTGTATCAACATCTGCTTGAATTTTGGATAGCATCTCGACAGTGGGATTGAACGTAACCTAAATAAAAACGAAAAGTTTTAATTGTGCTATACTTTCACAAAAAGTTTCATCACACTTGAGAGATGGTTAGAAGTACAGTATTATTTGGTTTTTGATCAGTTCGCGATTGACATGTGATATTAACATTAGTTGTTACATAATTTAATAATGGACAGTTTGTAAGCAAAAACAGCTTAATAGGAAAATACAAGTTCTTAAGACTTTATTTTAATACAAAATATATGCACTTGTTGCATGCTTTTATTATTACTTTTTTTTACAAAAACAGTAGAAAATAGCAGGCTTCAGCTGTTATTTGGATCCGAATGTTTCTAGATTATATAAATTTTTAAAAACAAACTTTTTGACATGTGCTTTTTTACTTTTCATTTCTTTTCTTGTTTTTTTTTTGTTTGTTTTGAAAGTTGCCTTTTGATCCGTGCCTAGGAATACCATATACATATACCATGTACATATTGAAAAAAAAAAAAAAATTTTAATCATTGGAAGTTTAAGTCTGTCTAAATAATTAAAGTAAATAATGTTGTTTCAACAAATAAAAATAAACTATAGATAAACTGTAGTGTTGAATTCTAGGTGTCAATCAACTTACTGTTGGACTACCAGAAGCAAGAAAAAAACTTGTAGTATTTTCATCGCTAGAATTCTGTAAAGATAAATAAATATATAACATATATTAAACAATTTTATTGTAATATTATTAATTAATATATTATTAATTACTAACAATTTTAAAGTAAATATATCTGATTTTTACTACATAAAAAAACATTAAAAGTTTAGTCTAGAGTGCCTAAAAACACATTTTTTTCCGGGGCCACCTGGGCCCTTGTCTCCAGGGCCTTCGGCCCCTGGAACCCGACCGGGGGCCCTTGGTCCCCAGCCATGGGTTTGTCGCTTCGCTCCCAACCTGACCATTTTCAAATTGATGGCTACGGTCCTGTAAATCCATAACAATTAACCTAGCCCCCCTCCCCCTACCTAGGCTATTGCTTAATAATATAAAGAAACTAAATTATTTTGTTTGAGTGAAAATTGCTAGGCCTACCTTCTGAAGTGTCAAAAGAATCCACCCCTTCATCAGTTGTTGCAGATATAGGCCCCCTACTAGACCTAGTACCACTGTCAGTACTACTGCCGCCAGTGCTAGCTAAATGATGTCCAGCAGACGCGGTGGTAGTACTACTAGGCCTAGGCCTAGAAGACGTGGTGGTAGTAGACCTACTACTACTACTACTACTACTAGTAGTAGTAGGCCTACTCGTAGCACTGGCAGCAGTAGTAGCAGAAGGCCCAGGCCTATGCCTGACGTGGTCTCTGGCACGCGCAATAGCTTGAGAAGCCACATTAGCCACTTGCTCCAAATGCCTCCCAGATTCAGACATAACACTTTTTAAATTTTGGGTAACTTCGTACTTTTTTAAATAAACCACTTAAACACAATTAAACCGTATAGCAAAAGGATTAAAAAGTTTTTCTCTAGCTCTAGGCAGACGATGACGATTCACAGGCGGAAAATTCAACAGCCAATCACCATCACTTAATGGAAATATACCCTGTCTCTT
>NW_022753996.1:562417-573476 GCF_011630105.1 Anneissia japonica
GATCTAGACCTAGGGCCTAGGCCTACACTATGCTTTTAAACAAAGTCTCATGAGGCTTGGAAAGTGGCATTGTCTTTGTTTTTTAATAATTGAATGTTCTTTGTTTTCTATCCTGTAACAACAACATGTAATAAAAATTATTTAACTTTGTTATTATGATTACTCACTTTATACTTTCGGATATGCTTTCTTCTACCTTGTCACTGTCATCATGCTTGTCTGTAATTACTCCTCTAAAATTAAACATATAACAATATACTGTAGAAAATTGTTTAAAATTGAAAAAAAGAAAAATGCATAGGCCTAGGCTTAAATAGATTAGTTGCTTTCTAATAATCCTTGAACATTATTATTATTATTATTATTATATTATTACAAATACAATACAAAGTGATTCGATATTCGAATGTGGCTGCGTACAGAAAACTTATCTGTACGCGTTTCTATGGAATAAGAAGTTTTCTATCGCTCTGAAATCATTCTTAGTTTTTAATTCTAATATTTAAAGCCATAACACAATTTTGTATGTACATATGATCATCCTCGACTGTATGAACAGTCCTCAATAAGTATTTATGAAGTGAAAATAAATAACACAACAATTATATGTTATTGCCTAAAATATATATTATATTGAAATACTTACCCATCTTTAAGAAATGAGAAAATTTCCTTAGCAGTAATTGCCATTTTGTCTTGGTTGACAGCAATACAGTATTGATAATTTTACACAGAAAACTATTAAAACTAACTGGAATTGTGATTGCTAGACTATAATAAAATGACTATAACGGATGAACAACAAAGCTGAAATGAGGCAATAATTACAGAGTACTAAATATTAATTAAAATAAAGTTTATCTAACTATAACTGCAGTTATTTAATTGTGTAAATACTTTTTTCTTAATCCTCCCATCTGATAAACATCAAAACAAGCAATCAACTTCATATATAGGATACAATTAAGTGATTATGTAATAGGTGTTAAATGTGGTTGAGTGAGTTCTATCAATCATGACATTTGCAGTTGAGTTAGTCTTACATGACAATACTAGACTATACCTGCAATTGAGTGATATTTTTGATATTAAATTTCATATTTCCAGTTACAATTTTAAAATTCTGAAAACATCACAAGGTGTATTGATGTATTAAGAACCCAAAAAGGCAAAAAAGTGAATTTTGAAAAAAATGTCAGTTGAGTGGTTTTATCATGACAGGGCAGCATAAATGACTGGATCTTTCAAGATGGATGACCTAGCTCTGGAAAGGCATTTTCCTCCATTAGTCGCTGTGCTTCTAGCTGCACCCTTTCTTCTTCCTGGACCTTTTGCTGGTGTAGATGTTGTTTTAAGCGTGCCAGGTTTTGGACTGCTTCTTTTTCACGTCGTCTCTTCTCGCGACGTTTTCTGGTCACTTCTTTTCTCTCTTTATCAGTCATTTTGGATGTTCTTAATCTCTGAGGGGCAGCATCCTTTGCTTTATTTCCCACATGACGCTACAAAACCTTCCGACTCTACCGAAGGATTCCACTCACCGCATCGAATATTTGTTGTTTCGCGGGCTATCAGGTTACCAAAGCAGGCGATCAGTGATTGACCCCCAACCTTAGAAACGACTTTCGAAATGTTCCATTTTGTCTTAGAGGTAAATCCGCTTCGGAGATGTGAATTTGTTTCACGATGCTACACTTTATACATTGGACGCGATGCCGATTCTGTAATATACTTTTACCTAAAACAATGGGATTGTTACAATGAGTTTACTACGAATAATGGAACATAATTTGCGGGTATAAGTAATAAGGACAGTCGTACATGAATGGGGAATCACGATGCTGTTAACTTTATTATGGACACCATACGTAGCATCGTGAGGGCTATGTTTGCCGTCTTGTTGTGTGCGTACGATCGATTATGAAAGACTTTTTTGTTCAACAGTATATTACTACATCTGTCTAGTGTTAGTTAGGTCGTATTTTAAGCAGTTTTTTTTAAGTCTTTTTTTTTTTATTGGTATGTTTAGCATTTCACATTTTTTAGTGAAAATTGATTCTGGAAATCAACATGTTTTTCCCTCCTACCCCCAAGGGAAGGTGAAAGGTTATATTTTTTTTTTTCCTGAGCTTGACTTCAACTTACTATTATCCATGAATGAAGCAATTATTGATATGT
Source organism: Anneissia japonica (assembly GCF_011630105.1). Lineage (NCBI taxonomy): Eukaryota > Metazoa > Echinodermata > Crinoidea > Comatulida > Comatulidae > Anneissia > Anneissia japonica. The sequence goes on from NW_022753996.1 coordinate 564,593, forward strand.
AATGAGAGGTAATTATTAAAAAACAGGATGAAACATTGTGAACACCAATTCTGTATAATGTGCCCCAACTTCATGGAGTGAGCCATATATTGTTTTGCAGCATCTCTGGCTGTATAATGTGCCCCAACTTTATGGAGTGAGCCATATATTGTTTTGCTGCATCCCAGGTTATCTGATCCACCGATCGGGCATATGCCTTCCTTCACACTAAACATTGCACCTCGGGCAGTCCATATTTGTTGTCAACACATATGAATAAGTTTCAGCTAAATTCAAGCAGAAAATACGCTCCACAGACATAGCGCGGCTGAGCGAGCAACAGACACGCGCCACTGCTCGGACTCTTCAATTTTAAAAATGTGCAGATTATAACATTTAATACCGAACATGACGTTAACTACAAAGTTTAATGTAGTTGATTAAAAAAATGTTTGAAGATAAATTTTTTTAATCAACTACATTAAATTTGTTTTATGATTTACTGCATGAGTTATCTTAATGATTGTCAATATTCATAGGACATGTGAGCCTGTTATGTCTATCCTGCTTTTGAGAAACGCTACATGCAACTTTCCATTTAGGTTTTCTTGTGCACTTGTCTTCTAGCATGTGTATTCTATGTTGGATTTGCATGATTTGTTTTAATGAACCTTTACCAAAATTAGTTTGACGAAAATACCATTTAGTTACCGAATCGTTTTATCACAATGTTGGAGGTAAAATGTTATTTGGTAAACAAGTTGATCCATAATTGTCTAGAACAGATGAAGCGTATCTGGAATCCGGTTTGAATCCTAAATTGCTGTAAGAATGAAAAACATCTTTGACGAATTTAATTTTGTTATGCCTTTGCCGGCGTTTTTGGCTTTTACTATATTCGTTTTTCCCTTTAGTTTTGCCCCTTTCACCCCTTTTCCTCTTTTTCAGATGTGACAGCCTTTCTAAGTTTCTCTTTAGTTCTGTATTTTCCTCTTCTTCTTTTACATATGAACTATTTAGTTCCTTTAGTTTATCCTCTACCTTCCTATGCTTTACCCTTTAACTGAGGTAAAAATTCCAGTTAGACCAGTTGGAACTGGAACCAGTTTCGTGTTGTGTTTTTGGACAATTCAACTGGTCCCAGTTCCAACTGGTCCCAATTCCAACTGGTTTTAAATTCCAGTTCGACCAGTTGAAACTGGAACTAGTTGCGGGTTGTCTTTTTGGACAATTCAACTGGTCCCAGTTCCAACTGGTCCCAAATTCCAGTTGGACCAGTTGGAACTGGAACCAGTTGGGTGTTGTGTTTTTGAACAATTCCAACTGGTCCTCAATTGATCCAAGTTCCAACTGGTCTTCAAGTGGTGCCAGATAAAATAACAATGGCTTTAATCAACTCCTGTAGACTTACAAAAAACAAACACTGAGTTTAAGATATACAAACCATAATTTCTTTAATTAAAAACTGTCTTCTGCTACACATACTGTACTGTACCTCAAATTCAAGCTTATTCTAAAGTCCTTCGCTTTACAGTCCTGTATAAATCAGCATTTTTGTCCGTAATTTAGGCCTATTATATTAAAGCATCACTAGAGTTTATTACTGTTTATAAAACAATAATCACAAGAACCTTGTGTGTTAGCATGCATTAACCAGCATTCTTTGTATATTGAAGCAGCTGTCCACAATGATGCTTTTTCATGTCTGATGGTAGCAAGCTAAATTGAAATTCTTTCTAAAAGATCAGATAGTATGAATTCTGCAGTTGAACAAATCAAGCTTGAAATATTGAATCACTTTGGCTTGTACTAACTTTTTTCGGAGTCTTACACTTGCTGAAAGATATAACAATAACAAAATCTGATATAAGGATAATAATTGGCTAACTTTTATATAGAGCACATATTATGGAAACCTTTATGCGCCTTTAAACATGAAAAAAGCATGCCAAGAATGTAAAACAGAGCGTATGCATTTCATTGTGCTGGGCATTTCAAAAACCCTTTTTATTTTTAAAACCCACATATTGTTTTGCTTACGTCTTACTGTTAAACATGCTGTACCTCAAATTCAGGGTTACTGTACAGTCCTGTTTAAATAAGCATTTTTCTGTAATGTAGTCCTATCATGTATTAAAGCATCACAAGAGTTTATTAAATAAATCAATATTTAAAAACCATTTGTGTTACAGGTGTGCATGAACCAGCATTCTTTGTGATATTGCAGCAGCAACTGTCCATAACCATTCCTTTTCTTGTCCGATGGTGCCAAGCTAAATTAGTATGAATTATGCCGTTGAACAAATCTAGTCTGAAATATTGAATCACAGTGACTTGTACTAACATTTTTTAGAGTTTCAAAGAGATTCATGCGTGAAGTGCTAGTTTATATATTTTGGCAGCAACCACTGCCAAAATATAAATAAATAAAATAAATAAATGGAACGATACAAGGTCACAAGCCTAAAGGTCAGCCCCTAACAGCGGGGTGGGGGGAGCAGCCGGAGGCTGGGGAATATTGAGACTTCAATATTCACATGTCCTTTTCCTTACAATACAATACAATACAATACAATGATCGTGCTATTTTATTTGGTAGGTTTGGGTCAATGAGGGTATATCCCATATTTTTTTTTTTTAAATTGGGATGGGATCTTTACTTAAATGTGTATTACTATGGAGAGTCTTATTTCTAGTAACCACAGATTGAATCGCTGCAGCTGGGAAAAAGAGCATCAACTATCCCCTGCGCTGTAGGCATTTGTCTTGAATTCTTCATCGGGTTAAAAAGCTTTCGTAATTCTGTATTTATCAGTACATTGAAACATGTAAATTGTTATTAACAGGCAACCTGATGTTGCTGATTTCCTATATTGAAAAAAAAAAAAGAAAAAAAATAATTTGTTAAAACAGGCTTATTTCGTTAAATATCATCAGGTTGCCTGTTAATAACAATTTACATGTTTCAATGTACTGATGTTGTAAGTTTTACATATATTCTACAGTATAACAAAAATATAATGCCTTGTCAAAACAAGTTGCTTGTGAAGCACTGTACTGTAGGTTAATCACGATTTACACAAGATACATGCAAGGTCAATTTATATTGTACAGTTGTTTTTATATTTTTGTAAATTTTTTATTTTGTAGAATAAAAAAGCCCATACCCTGTTTATAGTAGTTTGGCTTTGCCCATTGCATGTCAGACACAGGTTTCCCTTCAATTATTTTCATCCTTTTTGCCCCTCTGTAGACATTCCAACTGCAAGTTTTTGATGTGCATGGTACTTGGTTCTTGGAAACACCAGTCATAAAAGCATCTAAAAAGAAATATAGATTACACAGTCAATTAAATTCAAATATTTACAAATCTAACTTTAAGTTTACATAGTTAATTCACAAATATAATTTATATGTTTTTTTTTAACATATTTTTTTAGATAACAGTCTATTTTTAAAGTGAAGATGTTTTCGGTTTCCTCTTGGTCGGTTCACTAACACAAGGTGCCTCATTTAGCAGCCAATCTCCTATCTCAAAAATCACCCCTTCCTTTTCACTTACCCACCCATCTTTTAATTCTTGAAGTGGATCCGGTAGTTTTTTACCATCTACGTATAGTAGTTCAGAATATTGAAGACATCGTGATCTTTCTTCGGCCACTTCATCCGGTTTGACTGCATAGTTAAGCTGTGCAGCACTATACACAAGGGCCTGGAGTTAGATTTTTCTTCCCGAATTTTTCAGTCCCCTCATTCGCAAATAGTCTTTTAATGCAGGAACTTTCCACAATTGTAGTTCATCCCAAGTGATACTAGATGTACTACCATCCATATTAAATGATGTTTTTAATGTATTTGTGAATCTCACAAGACAAATAAAGTTGAGATAATCTTCGATTCACTAAAACAAAACACATCGTATCGCGTGTGTCAGGGTATGTTTATCTCCAGTAACCTTTGACTGCGTACTTCTGTTTCAGGCTGCGAAAAGGCTTATTCATCATTTCTTTAACATTTCTTGATCATAGATGAATTATCAGTAGGTGATACTATGATTGAAGGTACTTTTGAATCATCAGATGAAGATTGTCTACTCTCAAAAGATGTTGATGGCGATAGTGAGGGTAGGTCAATTGGTATGATTGGCATCACACTAGCAAATGGATCTGAAACATAACAATTCAAACTGCATTAAGTTGCAGCCTATAAAATTAAAACAGATGGACTGAAGCAAACAGAATTTAGGATATCATTATGCAAACCAGAGCATTACAGGAAAGTATCTGGCGAATTTCTGGAATTCTGATAAAGGGGTGGTGTAATTTTGACCCAAGCAATATCTGGTCTGGTACATGTCATAGCTTATCAAACTTCCAATGACTTCTCGATATTTCCTGGGGTCAATGATTTCTTCGCCATTACACTCTAGTTTTTGTTCGCAAGGAGTAGACCTTGGTTTGCTATCTGACATTCCAAATCTTTCTAATATTATCTCTTTTGGTTCATCTTTACCAAACCACTACTTTGCTCAAAATCGATACCCAGGAAGTATGAGAGTCTCCCAAGATCTTTAATGCTAAATTTTGTCTTTAACATAAGTTTTACCTCTGATAAAATCAGATAAATCTGATAAAATCAGGTCATATTGTGCCGCCATTTGCATTAAAATTTGTACAGATGTCAGGCTGGCAGTTGGAGCGAATGTTTCATGATAATCTATGCCCCTTATTTGCTATAGCCCTTAGCTACATATCTTGCAAGCTACTGTAATTCTACACAGAAAAACTTATTTAAACTGCATGTAAATTTAAAAAAAGGTAATATACAGTATATCAATATAAAATTAAACAAGCACAATAAGACAAGAATTCAATCTGATAAAGTCAAACCCATAAAAAAAATCACACAATAATACAACAAAACAATACAAACATCATCATAATGAATATTTAAAAAAAGAAAGAAGTTTTATATTATATCACATATTACATTATTACTATTAATTTAATGCTTAATATTTAATTATATTTAATATTTATATGCTACAACTTGTAATAGTTTCTCTATAGAAAGTATATTAAAAGTATATACAAACTCTATGGAAATGTCTTTTCTGTAAAAATGTTTCTCTATAGAATGTATATTAAAAATCTATAAAATATTTATGGAAAATCTGTAGAAATTACATATATTTTATAGTGTATTGCATACAACTATATAATTTTCTAAAGATGGTGTCATTATAAAAACTACAACCTTTAATACTTGGTCTTTAGAAAGTATATAAAAAAATATATATAAACTTTATGAACACATTTATCTAAAAAATTATGGAAAAATTTATATGTAAAATAATTGTCTATAGAAAGAATATTTAAAATCTATACAAATTCTATAGAAAGTATATATAAAATGTATACAAACTCTATGGAAATGTTTATATGTAAAAAAGTCCATTAAATCTGGTTTATTTTGAAACAGCGCCACTAACGTCTCGCAACTCACTGGGACTTCCAACCGGCTCTAGTGTCCTTGAGAAGCTAGCTAGTGTCAAATGAGTGCTGAACGTACACTGGTAACTACGTAGCTGACGTGCGTAGCTTCTATAACTCCCCCTTCCCCAACCCCCTGTGGAAGTTGCCATGTTACCAAAAATTTTTATTTCAAATTTCACAAAAATGTCCTATATATAAAATCTATACAAACTCTATGGACATTATTTTTATAATAAATTATATTTAAATGTTATGCTATCTGTTATCTTTATACAGCAAAAGAAACCTTATCATACCCCAGTGCAATATTGTTAGGAGCCCCTCTTAGTAAAACCTCGCATTTACATTTTAACATTTTTACAAAGTAGTCTTTAATGTAAAAATTACCTTCAAATGAATTAACTGCAATGTGTGGCAATGTTCTACATAAGAGGAACTTGTGAGCAATTTGTTTTTCTATTATGCTGCGTGCCTGAAATCATTTTTCCTAACTTATGGTTCATGCTTTCAAATGCAAAACATGATATTGACCACAGTGGTCCCCAGTTCCTTATGTATTCTTTACTTTACATCATCTAGAAACATATACATAGCTGAAACAAGGTCAGATTCTTCAACAATTATGTTTAAACTAGCCAAACTGATAATATTATGAGATATTGACAACAGTAAAAAATTAATATACATACTGTAGGGTACTAGAGGGTGTACGAAAAAAAAGTAGGATCCATAAAATCCAGGTTATGGTTAACTTTGCCGCTGATGGCGCTCCATAATCGCGGCGTAATCGCGAAATCTTTGAACGTACATTTGACAAACATCCTGTCTTATACACATGCGCACAACATCTTGCACATTACAAGTTACCCAATTTGTAGATAGAGGATACTACATCTCCCTCCTATTAGATTTAAAGTGTTTATGTTTCTCTGCATACTGTTTCAGCTTAATTTTGTTCTGATTATCTTTTTGTCTTATTGACTCATCACCTTCCTCCCTTCTAGAGGATGGAAACCTAATGTTAAGATCCATGCCAAAGAGGGCATGTGCTGGTGAGATGACTGTTGTAGAGTGTGGGGTTGCCCGATAATTTCTTAAAAATGCATACATATCCTGTTTCCAGTGGTCAGAAGTATATAGTACCTTTTTGAACATACGCATAAAGCGCTCAACTTCACCATCGGCCTCAGGTCGCAATGGTGTGACTTTCCTGTGATGAAAACCAAGATATTTAGAAAATTAATGAAATGCTTCACTGTTGAAGGGAGGGCCATTATCTGACCGGACAACCTTAGGAATCCCTAGCATGCTGAAAATTTTGTCAAGTTTTGGGATTACAGCATTTGCTGAGGTTGACGCTAGCAATTCGACAACAGGAAACCGTGAGTAATCATCAATGATAACCATCAGATATTCATTTTTAACGTGACAAAAGTCAATACTGACATTTTCCCATCTAGCTTGTGGTAACTCTGACATTTTAAGCGGGACCCTTACTGACTGTAGTGAACTTCGAAATAAGAGTCGTTTAGTCTTCGTCTACCTTTGTAAGGTTTTAATCAACTAAAATGCAAGCAGTATAGAAAATAATAACAACAAGTAACCTGATAACCACGTTCCAGAATCGTCTCCTCATATGGAACGCCAAACATAACATTACCTTGCCTGACACTGGATACACTGTTTTACAACTGTATCACATAATGTGTCTAACTTAGGGAACCAGACCTTGGTACGCAATAGGCTTTTGGTTTTGGCTATCCCCTGGTGGCCTTCGTGGGCCAGGTCAACAACCTTGCGTCTTAAACTACGGGGAACAATGATATTTTTACCTCTTAACAATATCTTGCCATCGTCTGAGCAAGTTATGTCATCTTTCACATTCATATATGACCGGAGGTCATCTAGGTCAACATCGGTTAGGTCTTCGGATGTTAACTGTGCTATATCCCAATTACCAGTAGACATAAATAACTAAGACTAAGAAGAGCCAAAAGTAGTTGTGCGCCCATGCAATAGCTAGGGCTTCCCTTTCAATTTGGGAGTATCTTTTCTCAGTGGCTGTTAGTGACCTATTACCACAAAAAACAACTTTGTTGTTTTGCATTAAGATTCCAGCCAAACCTACTAGACTGGCATCTACATAAAGCTCTGTGGCTTGTGTGGGATCAAAATATGCCATGACATAATCGAAATTCAGCTTATCTTTATGCATGTCATGTTTATGCATGTTACCTTTTTTGGGTCAGGGGAGATCCCATCTTTGGAAAACACCATACCAAAGAATGTAATACTGGATTTGTAAAATTCACATTTATCTTTGTTAACTGTGACATTAGATTCTCTCAGACATTTGAACACATCATTTAATGCTTTATCATGCTCACTAGTGTCTTTTACCAAATATTATAATGTCATCCCTTATGTTAATTTGGTTCTGTATGCCACTAAGTATATTCTTGACCTTTTCATTAAAAATTTCATGGGCTGCATTACTCCATAAAACAGACGCTTATATCGAAAAAGGCCTTTGTGTATGGAAAATGTTCTAATATTTCGTGAATCGGGATGCAAAAGTAGCTGTTGGTATCCGTTATTCATATCAATTTTGCAGAAAAATGTGGCGCCTGTCAATTTGCAAATAATGTCGTCCAGTGTAGGTGTTAGGTGCCGTCCGCGTCCAATGGCTTTGTTAGCTTCCCGCATGTCCACGACCATTCAAGTTTTATTACTCTTGGGAACCAGAAACTATAGGATTGATCCATGTGTGCGGTCCAGGTGCAGTTTCAATGACACCATCTTTCAGCATTTTATCTATGCATTGTTCAACTTTGGTCTTTGGTGAAATAGTATGTGTCGGTGGATTTGGTTGACAGGTTGAACTGTAGGATCAATGTGCAACTTGACTGTGACATTTTTCATCTGGCCAAGCCCTTTAAACACGTAAGCGTATTTCTCATCAATATCTGTCATGGGCTGTTGTGGAATATTACACGTGATATTGACAATTCCAAGCTCTACCCCTGTGGTATATCCGATGATGGGAACTGGACCACGCTGCACAACGAGAAAATTTGCAACGACAAACTTGTTGCTTGACTCTACCACTGCGCTAAATTCACCTAGAACGCGGCGTACGGATATATTTTCATGTTTGTTTTGCGAATGTCAACTGCAAGTTTGGTTGCTACATCTTGGGGTATAATGTTAACTGTTGATCCACTGTCAATAAGCAATTTTAATTCAACATTGTTTACTTTTAATGTTGCTGTCGGTAGCTTGCGTTTGTTAATCATTGCATTCCTTAACGAGAATGAATATTCGTCCTCTGACGACTCAATTTTCGGAGCATCCGTGTTATAGCACTTACTGCTTTCTTATGTGTAGCAGATCTACGTGGCTTTGATGAT
>NW_022753996.1:573791-592499 GCF_011630105.1 Anneissia japonica
TATATATATATATATATATATATGTAATCTGCTACAAACCTTTTCCAAAACAAATCTACAATTGCCTGGGTATGTCGCCATTGTTTTTTACTCTGGATCTCTTCCACGGGGCTGATTGCTGCAAATGGCAATGATGGATCCTGCCGTCCCATTAAAAGCATGTTTGGTGTCACTGGATCTACATCAGATATGTCAGATGATGTATAACCTAAGGATTTGGAATTAATAAGTCCCTCTACTTCAGCTACAATGGTTTGAAGCACGACTTCTGGAACAATACGGTCTTTGATAGAACACTCTAATGCTTGTTTGATGGATTTTACTTCTCGCTCCCATATTCCACCAAAGTGAGGAGTGTGAGGATTTTGGACGCTTCTGCAAGTCCAAAATCATCTGTTTAAAACTTTCTCGAAACTCGCTCTCTGCTCCAATAAAATTCGTCCCACAATCACTAAATACCTCTCTAGGAGCACCACGTCTGGCGACAAACCTCCTAAATGCCATCATAAAGCAGTCCACACTCATTGATGTTAATAACTCTATATGTATAGCTTTGGTCGTCATACATTTGAACACTAGACCCCACCTCTTTTCAGACCTTCTTCCAACTTTTACCAGATATGGCCCAAAGCAATCCATACCAGTACTGTAAAAGACTGGCAATCCTATACGAAGTCTGGCTTCTGGAACATCTGCCATTCTCGGAATACTTGGTTTTCCTCTCCATCGTTGACAGTCTAAACAAGTTCTTAAAATGGATCTGACAGTGTTACAGTTGTTTTGTTTTAGTCGACTACTGTTCTTTAAGTCTAACTTCTTTTCCATAGAATTATACTGGTGAGGGAAGGAATCTTTCTGTGCTCTTCTTAGCATTAGAACCTCTAACTTTCGTTCCAAATCTGCATGAATTTCTTTGTCATTCCCATATACTTTCTTTCGATACGCTTCTAGGAGTATTTATGGAAAAATTTATATGTAAAATAATTGTCTATAGAAAGAATATTTAAAATATTAAAAATCATTCCTCCCATGTTTAATAACATAATATAAAACAAGCATGTTGCTTACCATGCCTCTTCGGCGTAGGTATTATTTCCATTCACAATAATTTATCGTAATATTACTTGCACAAAAGTGAAATTCAAAAAGAGGAAAAAAACAAAAACCTCTTGATTGACTTTAAAAGTACTGTACATGCAAAATACTAAATTAATGACTGTTTTAAGTTTATCATATTTGTTTTTCATAGTTCGAATTTTGAATACGTTACAAGCTAATCATTAGATAATAAATCATTTTTATGAATGTTAGTTTGCACGAAATATATAAGCGGGCATAATTATGACTAAAAAGGATAATTTTAAAAACTTTTTATGATGAGTATTTCAGTGGCAGATTCAAGTGGCCCAGCCGGCCCACCTTCACTATTTTTTGTCAAAATTTAAAAGTGGAGAAAAATTAATCTCTAATCTCTTCTGGTACGGCTTCATGTTCTTCGGGATGGTGATTCAACAGGAAATCAATTGGTAGCTTTGGTTGTCATCCAAACCTCAGACAAATATTCAGACCATCGGCGTTTCTGGTTATTTGGTATTGATTTTAGTAAATCATGTAGGGTTCTGTTGAATCGTTCTGCCTGCCCGTTTCCGTCGGGATGATACGGTGTGGTTCTAGTCTTCGTTACCCCATACATTGTCCATAGTGAACGAATAAGCGAGGAATCGAAGTTGCGTTCCTGGTTGAAGTGTTTGAGGAATACCAAACTTGGTGAACCATTCCCTTACCAATACCTTTGCTGTTGTTTCTGCAGTTTGATTCTTGGTCGCAACTGCAATTGGGTATTTCGAGAAAACATCTGTGATTACAAGTACGTTTTCTTTACCAACAGAGTCCCCCTCAAGTATAGTAAAATCAACAGCAACAACTTCCTTTGGTTTGGTCTCGGATTCTAGGTCCAACTTTTGCTTTCGAACACCGATCACATTGTTCACACCATGAAGTTATGTGTTCAAACATCTTTGGCTAGAAACAACGCTTGCGTACTAAACTTGAAGTCTTGTTCGCTCCTTGGTGACCTGATTGATCATGACAGGCTTTCATAACATCCTCCCTCAAAACCTCAGGTAAAATCAATTGCCACTGATCTCCATCAGAGCTCACTCGGTAAAGCAGATTATCTCTCACTCGTATACGATCCAGCTGTTGTAGAAGTAATCAAACTTCTTCGGTTTCGAGACTTCTCTGATCTCGGTTTGGTTTACGGTTTAAACTGTTGGTTGTCATATCCAGGAAAAACAGGTAATGCGTTCAGTGCTTGCACATGAGCCTGGATGTTACTAGGATTAGAATTGTTCAGGTTAATTAAACTTTCAGGAACACTGGTCATTCCAACTGTCTGTTTAATGTCTTCGGAAGTTACAACAGGATCTTCATCCCTATGAGGTCGTCGAGATAGAGCATCCGCAGCTTGATTGCTTCGCCCAGGCTTGTAGTGAACATCAAAGTCGAATGATGCTAACTCTCCAACCCACCGTTGAGTATACTGCATCTATCTTAGCTGACTTGAGATGAGCAAGTGGATTATTGTCGGTAAAGACAATGAACTTTGTTCCAAGCAGGTAATCTCGAAACTTATCTGATATTGCCCATTTCATTCCTAACAGTTCAAGTTTCATGCTAGAATACTTCTTCATGTTTCGTTCGACTCTTGCCATCTTGGTTTTGAGAAAGTACTGCACCCAAACCTTGGGACGAGGCATCGACTTCAACTTCAACATGGAGAGGTCCAACCGTCAGCGAAAATCTAAATACAAAAGAACAGAAGCCTAAAAAGGACCGCAGCTCTTTCACTTTGCATGGTGTAGGCCAATCTCTAACTGCTGTAATTTTTGCTGGGTCTGCCATCACTCAGTCTCTGGTGATAATATGTCCTAGGTAAGATAAGATGTCGTCCAGATAGCATAGAACAGATTTAAAGAATTGATCTCGCAGACATGCTTGCATCAATCTTTCTCCTTAGAATAGGATACAAATCTTTAATGGTTTTCTCATATACGGCGGTGATGAGCAATGTATTTTGACAATGTTTACACTTTTAGCATTACATATCTTAACAGTAACTAACTGGGCCAAACGGGTTACGACACCGATTTCTCACCGAAGGACAATACATTTTTTATGTGAATCACGCCCTACAGTCATTCATGCATACATCATTTTACTAAAAAGAAATATGAATGTATTTTCTTTCCAGTATTAAATAAATAGATAAAATCAATTAAAAGATTGAAGCAAACTTACATTGCAGTAATCAGAGTGTGTAGGCCCCTGGTTCTTAAAAGGTGGCCCGCAGGCCAAATTTGTCCTGCGAAGAAAATTATTCTGGTCCGCTAGAAAAAATATAAATTATACAAAAAAATATTTAAAGAAACTGAAAATAATAACCATTTAATGAATAATATAATATATATATTTAATGAATAATATAATTTTAATAAAGCGAAGGCCAAAATGAAGTAGGGGTGGCCCATCCAGATCTTGAATTAAATCCGTTACAAACCAATTGACAAACACCAAAAGATTGGTAGTTTTAGTTCAGCTAAATATGACATAGCAGATTAAAAATAAAAACGTTACCATAGACTTGTTTTTATTATGAGTAGACCAGAGATTCTACTGGTGAAAAGGTTTTAGGCTTTAAATCTCCAGTATTTGGTGGATATAGGATGGGTGAAATTACAGAGAAATACATACTGTGTGCCAAACTATTAAGTTGAACAAACTTTGTATGACTGTTTTTACGATTAGTGTGCCTGTAATTTTATGTTTGGTTTGAAAATACTCCTACAGAATGTTGTTGTATGGACGCCAAAGTAGGTAACAGTATTTTGCTATGAGTAAACAAAAGCAAAATTAGTTTTACTTTGTGGAAAAAAATACCCATTTCAGGAAACTCTACTTCACACAACAGTTAAACTTGCACAAAGAAAGGAAGACAGGACAATTACCATTCTCCGACAACTAAAATAAAATATTTTGCTTTAAGGTGCCTGACTACTTGAAATCGACGAAAATCCCGAGATTTGTTTAATGTCATATGTGAAAATTATTCATAAAAACCCCAACAAACTATATATTTCTGGAAAGCTAATTAAAAGACAGAACTAGAAATGCAATCAAAACACAATGTTTAATGTAACCATACAAGAGTTATAACTATGGTAAGGGAGGCAACAAAATTTTTCAAAAATGTAAATAATAATTTCAAATTGCATCTTCTCTTTCAAACATGGTTAGATTAAGATTTGAAGTACTGATTATGAATGCATATATAGTAAAGAAAAGATGCTATGACTAGAACTTCTAGATTGTTGTCTGAACATAAAAAAAAATTTCTTATAGAAAATCATAGAATAGCTGTAGCCTGTAAAGACAAATGTGTGCTGAAAATTTGGTTCATTTTGGTTGAAAAACAAAAATTTAGTTACAAATTTTGTGATAAATATGCAGATTTGAGAAACAAGCTCTTGAATATTTTGTCGCATCGCGTTGCGCCGTTTCACAACTTTTTGCGTCTTGTTGGGGCACACTGAAGCTGAAAAACAATTATTTCTCAGTAATAATTCATATTTTACCCTATTTTATGCAATTGTACTACTTTATATGATAATTAATTGAAATACAGTGTCTCATTAGTCATTAAATTTTCCTGCCCCGTAATCTTCCTCGCCTGCTAAATGTTGGCCGGCTATCGCTTTCTTTATATTTTGTCTCTTTTTTTTTCTTTCCTCTCTACTATTAGCTTTTGAATCTCTGATTCTTTCCTGGTCTTTCCTGATTAGGGCTTTTATAGAATGAATATTCGTAGGAATATCCATGTCTCGCATAAAGTTCCATCGGCCGACGCTTCCCCGGTCCCATGCCAGAACAGCTGAATACAGGGCTCGTTCAACAGATTTTGCGCTCGAATATACCTCTTTGGGTGCCCTTTTCCAAATAGTCCTATTGAACGCTGCGTTTGCATTCTGCGTTAATCCAGGAGCACATCTCTTTAGTAGATTGATGTTGCTCAATCGTTCATAAAGTGGCAGCATCTCCGCTAAATATAAATATATATATAAGCCTTTTCTCATCCTCTTGTGAACATGGTTCACACAATCTAGTTTGCTGATTTTAAAATCTATTCCATATGGATGGTGTTTATCATTTAAATCATTTAGCGATTTTGAATTTCTGTGTGCATTTCCCACTCTCAAAATGATTATAGTGCCACACCATGTAGTCATCAGAGTCCTCGTCATCGTTTGCATGCACCTGACATTCCCTACATTCTTTAGATAGTACAATCGAGTCCAAAATTTTACCAGTGTCAACAGATATGACGACGCCAACACCATGGGTCGAACTAAATCCACGATGATGCCAAGTTCCATCATATGATACTGGAATGTCAATTACAGTATCCGGATCACCCTCCTCCTCCAAGTATAGTGACCGTACATTCTCTGCTGCACGGTCAAATTCCTCCTCAACAGCTTTTAGTAAACCAGAAAGTAGGGTTTTGTTGGTTTCATTCCAGGCTTTTTTCCCCGATGGTGGTGGCATATTCAAAACACTACATATATCAGTCATAGCCGAATGTCCAAGTCCAACCTCATTCATGGCATAGGTAACATTTTAGTTTGAGCTTGGAGCACAAACCCCTTCTTTTTTCTGGCAATTCCACAACCTGTAAGTAACCTGAAACGTGACCAAAAAAAAAGAAAATCGAGCTTCAGTTAAGGAAGAAAAAGAATATTTTATTAGAATAAGTATATATTTAAAAAATAAAGTGATTATTTTTTTACATTTAGTTACCTTTTTCACATCTGTGAGCACACTTCAAGGCAGCGTTCAGGCACTCAAGATCAATGAGTCTGTACCCGGTCCTGTGGTCTACACCTTCTAAGTTAGCACATTCTTCTGTCAGCTTGTCAATATTAGATTTCAGTTTCTTTTCAGAAGTTGTTGTAGATTTCGTATTTACACTGACCGGTTCTTGTTGCGGATGAACTGGTGGGTTAGGCCTGAGGTCACGACAAAGGTCACCTTCATCTGAACCTACTTGGCTGGGGCCAGCACCAGAGTTGGACCCCCTAGCCTCTTGTTCACTAGGCCTAGCTAACATATCATTATCATCTTCAATTCTAGGCATCTTATGCCATGGAATTCCCTTGAATCCTGATGACTTACGCTTTTTAGGCATTGTCAAACACAGACTTACTTGAAATTTGGCAAGAAATATAAAATATTGTATATAATTGGAGAGTAAATTCTGAACACACATGTATAGCTTTCTGGATAATTCTAACAAGAGAGGGCAGCATATCATACTGTTATAACAGGGATTTAGCTGTGTGTTGAGTCTATGAGAAAAAAATATTAAAAAATTGAAATTTTAATATGATAAACTAATCACTTCCTGTCATGAAAGAACTACTTCCTGTTTGTGACCTTCGTGACCTCTGCTATATAATTTTAAATTTAGGGTTAACTTGGGTCGCACAACACACAACAGGGGGCTTCGGCCACAGCATCTCAGAATTTTACCTTAGGTTCATAAAGTATAACAAGTTGCTTGAAACTCGAAGATTTTCTTTGGCCTGTGTCCAAATCTGAAAATAGTTTGGCCTTCAAATAAATTAATTAAGAACCAGGGGTGTAGGCCTGTGATCGACTGCGACACACAAAAGGGTGCCCTATTTTATCTTCCTCTCCTTAAATTCCTAAATTTCTAAATTTATATTCGCAAATAAAATTTTATTTTCCCCGCTTCCACTGGGATACTTTTGGCTGGAATATTTTGCAAATAAAATTTGATTTTTATCTTTTTTCCGCCCGTCCCTGAAGATTTTTCAAAAAATTAGGTGCGCTAAACAATGTATTAAAAAAAGTGTCACCTAAATCTAAAAAGCTATACAACACAAGTCCATTAATCGAAAAATAGAGTATACAGAGCACTACACCTCGGTTTCACGCAATTCTGCTATACGCTATAAATTACATTGGGACTAAAAAAATGTCTCCATAAGAAGGGACACAAACTAAAAATTTGAAATTGTCCCCCTTAATAGGGGTTTTTAGCATGCTTTTATTGACATAAGAATCAGTTACATTAAAATTAGAACTAATTTATAGCAATAATTTGCAATGCAGCAAATACAATTCATAAAAATATGAAATGAGCAGAAATGTAATTCAAACAACCATAGCACACTTGTTTATGTTCCGTATATTATTTCATGATGCAATGTTAATGACCAAATTTTATTTTTAATATTGAGCATTATTTTTGGATAAGAATTGTAATTGGACCAGGGATGCCAGGGCGCCCTCACACCAATCAGATAACCAAACGAAAGATAAATGCTCCTGAGTAGAGATACTTCTTGATTTATTCTTCCATAAAGTGGTAAAACTGAAACATATAATAACAAGAACTATTAAATACTAGTTCATGAAACAACCTGACACTTTCAATTATTAAAAATGAGTATAGGTAATAGTATAAATTTGCAAGGTATACAGTACACATGCACATTAAGCTGCAAGGGCTTAACTAATGGCAATCAAGTAAGCGATGGGATAACATTATTCTTGTAAACACAGCACAACATGTACCAATCCAAGATTCAAAACGTAGCTGCTACTGAAACTTTAAACCTAAAAATAAACCACAACATACTGCATCCCTTATTACACGTCGGAAATTCTAGGAAAAATTGGCGAGACAAATCATGCATGAAAAGGGTCAAACGGCGTCCAATGCTAGCTATAACTCGCTGTAACATTACATAGAATAGGAATCGTAAGCTACACATTAAAATTGGGAACTCCCATTAATTCCTAACTTACCAGACTCATAACTGGCAATAATTAAAACACTGGGAACAACATTAGAACTGCTAAAATCACAATTTCCCATACTTCTGTTCCAATTCAAAATGTCGGCGCCAAGCAACCGAAGCTGGCATTTCCTTAACAACACAACAGAGGGCGCCATTAAAGCTATCGCGATCAGCACACTCCCCCCTGTGATGGCCACACCATCACAATAAAAATAATGTCAAGATTAGAACATTTAAAATATAGGCCTAAAATGTGTTACTACAATCTAACAAATGCATTCAGTACAAAATTGTTACCTCGAATGGATAACCACTAGCAAGTATTTTCTCTATGGTTACAAATCAGTAGTGGGTATGGCGTATATAGTATAGTATGTAATCAACTAATAATCCATTGTATTACTATATACGGCATACCCACTACTGATTTTCAATGGGAATTAATAGTAATAGTTCATTAATAGGTCTTAATATAGTCTTCCTGCAATCTCCTACGATGACTTCAACACTCGCTTTTCGTACATGTCCATCACTGCCAGATGCAATGTCGACTATGCGTCCTAATGGCCAGACATTGCGATGTAGATCTTGCTTTACAAGCACAATATCATTAACACTGATATCTCGTTTAACTGTCTGCCACTTTGTATGGGTTTGCAGCAGGGGTAAATACTGTTTACGCCACTTGGACCAGAACATATTTGATAAATGTTGTACCTGCCGCCACTGGCTGCACAATAGATCTGCATGATTGAAGACGATGACATCCGTGTCACTGTTATTGTCGACAAAGGGACTTTATAACATTCATCTTTCCGTACCCGATACGTGTTAGATCTCAACTGGGTCCCCGCAAACTTACGAATATTGCACCACTTGCCCTCAACTGACGAAACCAAGTAGCGGTGTCTACTACTAGATTTAGACAAGTCATTGTGTAAGTAGACAATCTCACCAACAGCAATGTCTGGGTTGGCACGTTGAGAACCGTAAGGGGCTCTGGACCGCTCACTATGGGCGTGATTAGTAATCCGTCGCTGATGTTGTTGAGAAATGATCTGTAAATCGTCAAGGTGAATTTGATTGTTAGAGAACTGCTCACGTTGGAACATGACCTCGGGTTGACAAACCATGAAATCTAAATCTTGTATTTAAAGTGGCGGTAGCTGTGGCAAGGGAAGCAGACGATACTTGGCCTCCAGTTGGGTCAATAATGTAAAGAATACCCGTGACACGTTTAAACGTTTTCAAACATCCTTTAATCCACAACATATAATCAAAGTTCACAATGTTAGAAATCTGCAAGATAACGATACTACTAATTACCATTCTATCAAATCTATAACAGTAACTAAAACTCTAAATCTAAATTAATCAACTGCTTCTTCACTAAATATGATAGCATTGGTTACTCATAGCTTTATTAATGTATAAAATGAGGATTATGAACTTACACTGTTTAACATCTACAATAAAGATTATAAATCACAGGAATTCTTATTCTCATCTCACATGTATACATGTGTATGCTACACCTTAGTGTGATCTCTGACCTTGAGAATGTCATTTGCTATTAAAACACAGAGGGCGCTGTCTAAGACTAAGAGATTATCAAAAACATTACACCCGCCCCCACAAAAAAACTAACTATTCATCGACATTATCCACAGGCACGAGTACTATCAGTCTCTGCACTGCTCGAGTTATCATTTGCTTTCCGTTTCTCTCTTCACCTTTTAACTGAACTTACACTGTCCTTACTTTGCCACTCATATCGGGATACACATCGGTTATCAACCCCATTCTCCACTTTTCACGAACCACGTTGCTGTCTTGCACCAACACCACATCACCGATCTGCATGTTTCTCTTCTCATGGTGCCATTTTTGTCTTATAATCAATGATGGAAAGTAATGCCTATTCCATTTTATCCAGAAAGCCTTGATTATGTTCTGGATAAACTCGACATGATGCCGGGGGTTATTTGTGATCTCTAGTCGTAGCACGTCCCAATAACATATTGTTTGGACACAGATAGCTGGCCCATCTGCTGTCCAGACATATCTCTTTCTCTTTTCTTGCAGGGTACGCAATGATGTCTAACACTCTTAGCCACTCTCTGTAGATTTAGTATCCAGTATCTCATACGAACCCGGGCCACAGTTGACTGTACTCCACAATGACTCCTTTTGTGCGCATGTGTAACGTATAACTTCGAAAATCTATGGTGTGCTGGCAATAGCGGCACTTCCTGGTTGTTGTAACTGAAATTAACATGTCTTTGGGCCCGAGCTCCCACCACAATGACACCATTGTCTCGAACTCCTGGGGATAATTTAGCATACTGGTCATCGAATCGTTTTTTGTCATTCAAGAGTTTATCCATTATGGGTTTCTGACATTCAATAATCCAGAACAACTCCGCATCGTTAATTGCCTTTGCTGTTGGTGTAGCTACAGCACCAGAGAACGTTTTCCTTTTGTAAATGTTCATCACTCTTGCCGTGACCTGCAGGAGTCTAGTGTAGCTACTATATCGTTCGATATTGATCCTGTCGGATAGTGTATCGACTTCTATGGCATCGGCAGTTATCACAACTTTGACTCTCTTTGGGAGGTTGTTCTCAGAACAGCTCTGCTATATTGGCCATTGCTCCACTTGATCTCGCAGAAAATCTGGTCCAAGCTGCCAGGTACTGTACTGCTCCGCTCAGCTCCAATCTCACAATACTGATGATAATGGGGCTACCCTGTTCTTGCTAGCAATTAGTCGACAAACATATCTACCGTCCTTGAGTAGGTACCTGGCATATGCAACAGCGCCAAATGCCTGTTCAGACCCATCTGAGAAAACCATGAGCGTTGGCCTTGTGTTTGGTTCTGCATCCTCTAGTTTAATACATCTGGGGAAGCAAATGCTGGCAATATCGGTTAATTCATTGAAGAACTGAAGCCACTGTTCTCTCATTGCATCTGGTAGCGTGTCGTCCCATCCCAACTTCTCACCCCATATCTTCCGGAGGAGTATTTTCCCTTTCACCGTGAACGGCGAGATCAAACCTAATGGGTCATAGATGCTATTAATACTGCTTAAACAAGATCTTTTTGTGAGAACCACTGGCCCTTCCCTTGACTCAACAGACTCCAGTATATCATAAACATAAACATTGCGCAGGATTGTGTCGGCAGCTTTATATAATTTATCCTTCCCTCGTTCGGCCGTTTTCCTCAAAAACTTCCTTGATAAGATGCGCTACTATTAAATACGATTCGCATGGGTGTGCTACTGCTGTCAGGCTTCATCACCGCATGGTGTGCAATGTAGTATATAGGCCCATCATAGCAATCCAGCTCCCTTTTTCCAATTTCCCTTGCAACATTTTGCTCTAGCATATCACTTATTTGAGCGTCATATGCGTCAGCTTTTGCTGGGTCCTTTCTCAACCTGTGTTCTAGGGACTTCAGGGCAGCCAGTACAGCGTTTCGGTTGTCTGGTAACTCAAATGGGTCTCTAATCCTCTTTCAATGTATACTCCTTGGCTCCCACCGGGCATCTACCACAACGACAACTGCCGCATTGTGGGTTGCACTGAACACCCATACCTTCACCCATACACCCATACCTTCTATCTTGATAGGTGTGTCCCAATGGAGCTTTCTAATGTAATAGCCCATAATTTGGCCTATATTTACTATTATTATTTAAAGCCTTTGAAAATGTTAATGTATCAACCAAACCTACGTCATGAGGGCTACTCCCGTATAGACCCTCTATCAGTGAAAGTGACTTCCTGGGACAAAATATTTCAAATTCATGGATTTTTTTTTTCTAAATTTTACAGGATATACAGTAACCTTAGTATCAAGTACATTTTTATAATGAATTATTGTTACAATTTAAGTAAAAAAAGATGGTTTTTAAATGACAAAAAAACCCTTAAATGTCAAACCTTTTTTATATATCAGCAATATACCGGGGAGTTGTTATAGTGACGATAATGCAAAGTATACTAACCTTCAACTTTCCACAAAAAAAAAATGTAACATAGAAATATAAAAGCCCTGGTGAAATATAGCATTTAAATATAAATCCCAAAACTGAGCAGAGATTTGTGTGTAACCAGCAAATACTACTATTGTAAAGCCCAATTTAAACGGAGAAATTATTGCTAGCAATATGACCGGTCAAATTGCTAGCAATGAAATTGCTCCGTGTAAATTGGGTAAATTGCTCTGAAACTGAGGTACATGATTGACAGGTTATTACCCAAGCAAGGCCTATAAAAAATTGAACCGGAGCTAACTTTTCAGGAGAGTTTCTCTCCCAAGAGATCTACTCTGGAATTTTAATAGCTTTTCCATCAGTCTACTCAAATTTGAGAGTTAAAATCAGGGATAGATAGGTTTATTCTTATTAAAAAAAAACAAATAAACATCTGGATATATATGTCACACAGGAAATCTTTCTGAACAATAAAATTGGATCAACATAAATAAACATCTGGATATATATATGTTGATCCAATTTTATTGTTCATAAAGATTTCCTGTGTGACGATAACTATATGCAGCTAGATTAATGAACTACTACCATAAACCAATACTCTGATTTTCTTTTTATAGAGTAAAATGCATTATATAAAATTGGTACTTCTTAACATGTCTTCTTTCTACAGAATACCAATGTATTATCATTATCCTATCATGACCAGGTCACATTCCAGAAACTTGCAAGCACTAATATTTCCCCACATAAATTGGAGTGCAAGGCAACTTGCCGTTACTCCCGTAACAGTCACCGAAAGAATTCTTAAAAATACAGGATTGCCACAAATAGCTGCATTTGAATGAACAGAATTATGGGGGGGTGGAATTATGAAGAAGTTCGTGGTGTTTGTTAGAATTACAGAGGGAACAGATAGAAACTTTCCTACGTCACACGCGAAACATTTGGGCATTTTAGCTTTTGAATTAACATAGTTAAACTTGGCCTTGGGCCGTTCACCTGCTGCCTTAAATGTATCATTAGTCATATTTTTAGCTATATTCTTTCCAAACATATTGCAGGCAATTTCAGCTTGTCTTTCTAAAAATGTGAGAAGGTCAAGAAAGGTAGGCTCCCTATCCTTTAATATACCCTGAGCAGCCTTAGCCCATGCTGTCTGCATGTAAACAGGCAATAAACTTTGGACACGGAGTAAGTTGCTGGTTGAGTTTTAGTCAGTAACATAGCCCATTTGGGTAAGGGTTACATGGCAAGTTTGCATACATGAGATGAGTTCTCGTAGAGCTTCTCCATCATGTGCCTTAATGGCTTTACGGTTGGTCAAGTTATTCATTAGTGCGCTTAGAATTAGGTGGGGTTGACCAAAATTACGTTTCAATATAGCCTTAGCATGTTCATATCCCTCCCCACCCAATAAAGCACAACTTTCTATACATGACTTAGCTTTCCCTTTGCAAAGCTGTAGTAAGTATTGTAATCTAGTTGAGTCATTACTCAACTTACTGGCTACGTTTACCTCAAAATTCTTAATAAATGACCAATATTTAATTGCATCACCGTAAAATTCAGTAAGTATGTGCAAATCTGTAACTGAGTAGCTGTGCAATCTTCTGGAAATTCCAATATTGCATTAACTTTTTTGCTAGTTGGATGCAAATTCTCATATACAGCGAAGAAATCATCTTTTAATAAACTACCATGTAGTGGTGCTAAGGCCGGACGCATAGATTCGGCAATAAATAAGGGCTTTTGTATTATTTCTTTGTGGCCTAACTCTGAAACAATCTGAGATATGTTGTCTTTTGTAGGTAACACCCAACAATCATATCCTGCGAGAATGTCAATGAGTTCATCTGTGTCAGTTGGAAATTCTTTAAATGCTGACTCTATCACTTGTCTCTCTGCCTCCGATACAAATGATAAAAATGATGACTTTGTGTCGATTTCTGTTAAGCCAAATAGTGCTGTACTCATAAATGGAGGGGCCAGCGATATGGGGGAGAAATGTTGGTCAAGCCACCCTTTGGCAATAATTCTTCCCACTGCTTTCCATTCTTTCTCAGAATAGTCATGTCTGATGACGGGTACTTTGAACGTGTCCCCAATTGTCATTTTCGTATAAAATTCTTGCTAAAATTGAGTCAGCGCATCCCTATAAACGCCAGTACCAGTCCCAGCTTCTATTTCACCATTTGGTAAGACCATACAGAAAGAAAGATGATCATGACCCATTATACTGTCATTGCTAAATGCATTAATCATATCATCTATGATTACACTCCTTCTAATCTGGATAACTTGAATTTCATTACAGATCAGGTCTTGAGGTATTGGCGCTGATTCCACTGTTATGTCCGATTGTTGAACTGATGGTGTTTCTACTTCCAAGTTTCCGACACCGGCCTCTGGGATTGTGTCTTCTGGGTCTAAGTCATCAATTGTTGTTTCATAGGTTCGACCAAATGTTATTGTCGGAGTGTCCGGTTGTTCTAGTGATGTCGATGGCATGAACTCACAGACATTTCCCACATCAATCCAAGGAAGGTCATCTAAATCTATTGAAGCACTAGGGCTATCTATCTCCTCTATGTGGTCATCTGGCAATCTCTTGCTCTTACTGTCACCATTTGAAACCGTGGTCTTCAAGTAGAATAGGCATTAGGCCTAGACATGGTTAAGCGCAGGTCGTTACCACTTAGGCACATGCCTAGCCTAGTTAGAGAGGCCTACCTAGAATAGTGGTAGGCCTATATAGGCCTAGTAGTTCTATATGAATCAGAGGAAACTCCTCATGAGGCCGCTATAACTACTAAGTGGGCATTTAGATTTATTCCTATTATTAATAAATACACAGAAAAGGTAAAAGTTACCAACTTACGACATACATATGTCGTAATGTCGACATAATTATGTCAAAATTTCGACATAAGTCGTAATTACGACATACGTATGTCGAAATTTCGACATAATAAGTCGTAATTACGACATAAAAATTTATGTTTCTTTGGCCCTAATAAGCTTTCATTATTCATTTTGTATTTCGGAGTCATAGTTTGTTAAAGGTTACATATTTTGACACCAAAATAACTAACATGAATATTTATTTTCTATTATAATATTAGACTGGTACGGCTCATCTATTTTTTATGTAACTTGAATTATTAAAAACATATACCAAATGATGATATTATCATTATGATTTCATCATACACATCATTTGGCATATTAAAATTTATTTAACATTTTTTTGACATTTTTTATAAATATAAAAAAAAATTGAAAAAAAATAAAATTTGTTGAAATGTTAAATTTTAAATTTTTGAGTCAAATTGGACCAAAAAATTACACTTTTACCAAAAAATGTATTTTTAAACTATGTTACTGAAAGATTCAATTAAAATGTGTTTAGTATCATATACATCATCATAAATATAGTCCTATAATTGTATAATGAAAAATTTTATTGATCTTGTAATGTGACGAAAAATGTGTTGGCTTATAATATAATACTGTATGTTATAATTATGAAAAAATCAAGCTAACAACCTTTTAATCTAACATTTTAATCAACAACTGGTGAATTCGACAACTGATATATTATTATACTTTTTTTCATCCTCAAATTTCACGATGAAGAAATTCCCGAACACTTCAGTTGCTTTGCTGAGACAATCATTGGCCAATAAAGTCAAAGAACTAAACAAAATTAAGGCGAATTAATTCAATTTATACAGTATTTATGTCCATCTGTTTAACCATAGTTCAACTAACAAATGCCTAAACCAAAGAGTCTAGACTGTATATAGATACCAGTAACTAACATAATTTCAATACCTTTGGAATTATATTACTCTAACCATTATGATGGACAAATTTAATGAGTTATTATCGTTGTTTTAAAATGCACTGTTCGATAACAAACAAACTGAGAGGGATTTTTTTAGTGTGTGAATTTGATCTTATTATAGTACTGTAATACATAACATTAACAATGATTCTCAAATAATTTTCTAGTTTCAAAAAATATATTTAAAGTTATCTCTTAATAAATCGAAAAACAAAAAGTCTACTTAATTATTGGTTTATCAAGAGAACTGTAATTTTATAAGTTAATCAACGTTAATGTTTAAGTAAATTTGAAATTAACTAAAGCTTAAGGTCACTTGTCATGCATTTTCGGTGAATAAATTTTATGAAATATTTACTTATAGTTGTGTCAGTAAAATTTTAATTTAAATACATATACAATTTCATATATTTTATTTAATGTGTAATTATATAACTTTTCTATACAATTTCCATAGTGTTCAACCACTTCTTATATATTTTCTATACAACATACGTAGACTTTCTATAGAATTTTATACAAAATGTCTATAGTATTTACATACACTTTATAAAGAATTGTTATTGAGCTTATCGAATTTTCATATACTTTCTATAGACATTCAGAATACTTTCCATAGAAATACCATACAACTTCTATACATTTCTATAAAATCTACATACACTTTATACAGAATTGTTATTTGGCTTATAGAATTTTCATATACTTTCTATAGACATTCAGAATACTTTCCATAGAAATACCATACAACTTCAATACATTTCTATAAAATCTATATAATTTCTCTAGAATTACAGTTATTTCTATAGACCTCTAAAGAAGTTATATAGAAACTCAAATAGCGTTTCTATAGGGCAAAATATACATTTTCTATATACACAATATCTCATTTTCTATATACACTATATCTAAACTCTATAGAATTACTATTGACTTTCTAAAGAAATTATAATAATTTATTTTTTAGAATTCATATAGATTTTCTGTAAACTGTTTTTTTTTTTATAAAATACACATTTTTCTATAGAAATTCGTGGAATTTATATACACATTCCAGAAGATTCTATAGCATTTCTATACCTATGATATTTAATATATTTTTATAGGCTTTTTATATAACGTTTATAGTTTTTATAGGGATTTTTTTTATAGATTTTATAAAATTGTTTGTTTTTTTAAGGTTTTTTTTATAGACTTTTTGCTATTTCTTCTATAGAATTTTTATAGTTTTTGATCATTTTCTATAGATTTGCTATAAAATATACTATAGATATTCTATAGTATTTTTTTCATAGAATTCTATAGAACTTTTTTGTATGGGAATGGGGACGTCGTCAGATTCAGAGCCCGATGAACTGGTTTCCGATTCGATTTCTATTATTATACCGTTCTATTTCTCCTTCCCCATAGCATTGACACATTTGATCCTTTTTTCAGTTTTGACGGCGAAATCAAGTCTTTGGTTTCATAGGGTTTTAAACCTTTTATAGTGTGATTCTGTAAGGTTTCTATAGTTATGTCTATAACATTTTCTATAGATTTGCTATAAAATATACTATAGATATTCTATAGTATTTTTTTCATAGAATTCTATAGAACTTTTTTGTATGGGAATGGGGACGTCGTCAGATTCAGAGCCCGATGAACTGGTTTCCGATTCGATTTCTATTATTATACCGTTCTATTTCTCCTTCCCCATAGCATTGACACATTTGATCCTTTTTTCAGTGAGACCACATTTTTCGACGTTTCTTTGTCCAGCTACTGTACAAGTACATCAATGTCTGAATTAAAACTAAAAAAGAAAATACAATTGCGCAAGTAGTACATAAAAAAGCCAAATTTACAAAAATTTTCGATAGGTATAACTACATCAATATTAAACATTGAACATTTTAAAGCATTAAATAATTATAACATCTCTCATAATATTGTACAGACATCTTTGTACTGTTTTGAGCTTTGTATATGCAAAGAGAGGTGCTATAAAACGGAATAAATAAAATTTTATAAACATGCATGCAAACCCATGTGAAGGTCTGAGCATATATATTGCTGTTATTGATGTTAAAATATAGTCAAGTCGTAGAAATAAAATTCTAATAAAGCATACCTATTCTAATAAAGCATACCTGTCAAGATAACGCAATTTTCCCATGGTAGGAAAATATATACTAGGCTTATATATACTACTAGCTATTCTAGGCCTAGGCCTATTTATAGGCCTAGGGTAGGCCTACTAACTAGGCCATAGCTGTCATTCCTGTTATCCTGCCTAGTTACTAGACCAACTTGTATAACTGCACATTGAAAGATTATTATACATTACACACTATATTATATGCAAAGACTGCTAGGCTGCTCTAACGTCAATCATGGAGGTACTGTATTATTGAGAAGGAGATCACTCAAAAAAGCTACGCGGACGCAGCGCTATGCAAATGAACCAAGATCAAAGGTGCCGCAGCGCGTGAAGAACGTTTGCGCGATGCCTTTGAAGTCCCATATGTTCCCTGCCATCAAATTTTCAGCAGGCATAGTTTACCAAAAAATTGAACATGACGAAATGGAGAGCACCTTCTTTTCTCGATGCGCACTACATACAGTCAATCACTATGGCTGCGCAATCGTTTCCATTTTGAAGCTGACACATTTATCTCTCATAAAATATCAAACATATTAATATTTTTCACCAAAAAAAGTTTTGAATTTAATGGAACATTTACATGACCTGTAAAAGGATTATAATAAACTAAGTCATTTAAGGGTTAACGAGGGTTAACTATTCGAAAAATCAATTCAAAATCTGAGTATTTTTCAGTTTTACGCTGACTTAGCTTTATAGTCGAACTAATCAATCTTTAGACAAAATTATAATGAACACAGAAGTAATTTATTTTAACATAAATATTTTACGGAATCCGTTCCTGAAATATACAAATAATAACATACCAAAAGTCCGAAAAAA
>NW_022753996.1:592610-594398 GCF_011630105.1 Anneissia japonica
AATTATAATGAACACAGAAGTAATTTTAACATAAATATTTTACGGAATCCGTTCCTGAAATATACAAATAACAACATACCAAAAGTCCGAAAAAATCTAATCATTATAAAGATATTTAATTGGTTAAAATCAAACGCTTAATTGCACAACTGCTCTGCTGGAAGCGTATAAATGCATGTCGTTGCCAAGTTGTTGCTAACGAAAAAATGTGAATTATAGGGTAATACGCCCGCGCGCGATGCAAAATCTGGGAACACATGGGTTTGTCGCGTCAAAGGGATCTGTTGCCGAGTGATCTCCTTCTCAATAATACCTTCATGCGTCAATCATAAGCGAGTTTTAGATCTGCGACGACGAGTTACTTGGAACGGTATGATACGCAGTGGTTTGTGCGGACTGAGCCCACTTCCGGGTATAAATGATACTTCATGAAAACATCCAAATAGGGATTTCATCAGGAAGTGTTTTCTCGAACAAGCTCAAATAGTTGTGTTTCTTCGTGGAAACACAAAAGTTAGTTACTACATTTACATTAAATGATAGTGTTAATCTAATTAAGAAACTTTTTTTTTAAAGAAAATTTGATGATTTTGACTATTGTGTTAGTTCGTGGTGTGAACGACGATATCATTATCAAAACTGCTGCATCCGCAGTACCGTACACTCTAAAAACATCCTAGTGAAATTTCACCAGAAACTGGTGAAATTTTCACCAGATGATATGTTCGTGTAGCACCTACATAATCCTGGTGAAATTCACCAGGATCATCTGGTAGAATAATTTCAACAAATATCCTGGTGAAAATAACCAGGAATTATTGGTGAATATTCCTCGTTATTTTAACAAAATTCCTGGTGATAATAACCAGGAACTATTGGTGAATATTCCTGGTTATTTTAACTAAAATCCTGGTGATAATAACCAGGAATTATTGGTGACTATTCCTGGTTATTTTAACTAATTTCCTGGTGGTATTTACCAATTTAACTGGTTATTTTTGAGCTGCCATCTTGGTTAAAAGCTATAAACTCAAACGTATTTATGGTTAAATACGTTTGGTTAATTTTACCAGTAATATTGTTTATATCAATATGGATGCCACCATATGCCTGATCACAACCAGTAATTCCTGGTTTAAAAAATAAATCCATCAATAAAGCATGCTAACATAAAAATAAAAAAGAAAACAAATATAAATTACTGTATTTGATATTCATTTTAATATTCAGAAGAAACATTCCTATCAAATAAGTCAACTTTATAAAACAGTTATAATGCAATAATATTTATAAAACTTTTTCTAATATCATTCAAAACTTTTTTGTGATATTACATCATTTAAAACAAACTTGCTATAAAATAATTAAAATGTAATCAGTTTCAGCCAAATTGCAATTTTGACACACAAACCTTTGGGTTTAGCAGAAATATGTTCAGATTCAACTTTTTTGCTTAGTCTTCACATAAAATAGTCTGAGTCTATTGTACTTATACCAAACGCGTACAAAAAAATTGCCATCAATATTTATAAAATATACTAAAATTTGAACTGTCATAAAAACATAATTAAAATAGTGAAGGGTTATTTTCACATTTAAAAACAATCTTAATTAAAAAGTTGTTACCTATCACATATTTGCATCATTTAGAGTCAGAGAAAATGGAATAATAAATTAAAATATCTAGATTGACTTCATAAACATATAACACTATGCAGTCAAACTCATTAAGGTAAATTGTGCTTAAGTTTAAAAATTTCTAAGGCTAACTAATTTCTTATGTACAAT
>NW_022753996.1:602477-608788 GCF_011630105.1 Anneissia japonica
CGCAGGTTCGAGTCCCGCCAGAGGCATTTTATTACACAATTTCTTTATTCATTTATTTACAGGACTACATTCGTTGCGAGCTATGCTACACGATGTATTATTATGTCCTTTATTCGAACACTGTATTTCTTTGATGATTTATGTATATAATTTAACAGTGTTAACGGCTACCTTGATTTATTGTATTGTATTATTATTATACATATATACGTATACACATATATACGCGCGTGTATATATATATTATGTAAATAAATATATATATATGTTGGGTCAAATTTGTGTGGAGGTTGTCTTTATGGCCCAAAATAGTGATCTTAGTAATGAAATTCAACAGGCAAATTACAGTAATATTTTTAGCAAATTTCTTTGAAAAAAATTCGTAGGCATAGGGCCTAGGCCTAGCTAGGTATACAATAATTTCATTTTACAGTAGTTTGGAACGATATCAGGAGTGGGGGTGGTGATAGTGGCCTACAATATATTTGAAGTTGTCTTGGGTCCGATCGTCCACACCAGTTGGGCCCAATCGTCTGTCACCCGAAGTTTTCATTACGATGATCAATAACGTATACCATCTAGGCCCTAGGCTAGGCTTAGATTGCTGCCGTCACTCTGCTACGTATACTACTAGCCTATACCGCATAACAAAGAAAGCGACCCACGCGGTGCATTCTTAAATTGTACACACGTTATTAAAATGTATTAGACGATAACACGATATCACTGACTGAACGATCTACCAGTACAACCCTCGCATCGCAGTAACTACTGTACTGAACTTGGCCTAGCTTAGGCCTAATAATAAGAAATAATAATAATAATAATAAGAAAGTTAGATAGTCCTTATGTACCCGACAGTCGGCTGCCTTTATATCTTCACTTGTCTTCAAAGGGTAAATGCATAGCCAACTGTCGGGGATATGGTGCCTTCATATGACTACTCCATAGAGACAATAATAAGAATACTAGAGCGCTAACCGCAATGTATTCCCATATTCGAAATACGCAGTGTGGGTACCATCTAAGATGGCTGCCATAGATTTAGCCAATCAAATTTCGCTAAGCATCATCGTTTGCAATTGCGCCCTCAATTTACTCGGAGGGTTCAGTACAGCTAGCTACCCGTATGTTTGAAACTCGAGCGTTGCGGTGTTTGGGTGTAATGTACACGATTTTAATTTTCATTCCTTGGTACTTTATTTTTGAATAAGATGCTCCACTTAGCCTCGTTTTGGCTACAATAGTTTAATAATTTGTTATTACCATTACTCATTATCATTAATGAAATAATAGTCAGTCAGAGGGCTTATTAATATGTAATAATATGTATACTAAGCCTGAAGGTGGCGCTTTACTACGACGGCCATCTTGGATGGTACACATACATAACTCTGCATTGCTGCGCCATCTTGTCAACACTCTAGTTGTTTAATAGCTCTATGGACTACTCAGTTTCAGTTTTTATTGGCACACACTTTTACAACAGTGGCACACATTATTCAGTGGTGCGTCCAGACTAACTAATCAAAAAACAATACAGTAAAATTGAACAAAAGTAAAAAAATACAACACTACTACAACAGAAAAAAACGTCGCATGGAGTTAGTGAAAAATGGAGATCTAAATAAAAAAACGATGTATTTCAGCAAGTATTAAAACCTTTTTGTTTTATTTTAGGCCTTCTTCAAAATACCTATGCCACAGCAGTTGATTTTTTTTTGCCGTAAAACCAAAATAGTTTCATGCATGCCGACTTGCCGATCGGTTAGCTTGAGCCCTGACTGAACTCTGCAGAAACTTCACATCGAACTTCGCATCGCGGTGTAAAACCAAAACAAAATGTCGGAAAACTTTTCTTTGACGCATGCGCATTTGCATAAATGTCTACACACATACTACACACAATAAAAAACAAAAGAAATGTGATTAGTGATTACAATATTTCCTATTGCATTACATGCATAGGAAATAAAAAGAAATAACATTCTTCGGAGGTGAATTTAAAAAAAATGAAGTTACTAAAAAAACAACACTTATAGTCTAATTAACACACCAAAGGCATAGGTGTATGGTGGGAAACTAAGGACAAGAAAATTCAGTTCATGTGTGAAAATAAAACATGTAACACTGGGTTAAAGACTCAACATTTTATATATATACCGATATATATATATATGTATATATACACAAGACATTACTTCAAGGTTATTTTCTTCATTTAGTACTAAAAGATAGTCTGTACCATGGTGCTATGCTCTAGAAAATTACTTTTGAAATATATTTTTAAAGCAATTCTATTGTCGACACGCACGTTATTGTTTGGTTCTTTAAAGCTGTTTAACTATTTTGTACATGATTTGAATGACGTTGTGTAAATATACTTAATCCGTATACGTTTTATTGATGAAGTATATTTACACAACGTCATTCAAATCGTGTATGTCGTGTAAATATACTTCATTTCACATCGCTGAAAATAGTGCAGATGATTGTTCTGTTGGCGTCAATATTTTTTTTAAAGTTTCAATAACCATAACTAGTTTCTTAACATGTACTCAACCGCAATCTACATCATTTCTCGTCCGCATCACTGCCAGAGGGCTTTCCAAATCTTTTCCAACAGGTTATGAAACAGTTTAGTATTCTTTAAATTAATTCAAGGCTATTTCCTTCATTTAGGTATACATTTACGTAAGCTTTGTTCCAGAGTACGATGCACTACAAATACTTTCGCAACATACTTTAGGGCCTGAATTTTGTGTAGGTGAATAAGTTGTTTGGAAGCGAATTATGGCGGTTTGAAAGTTGGTGAATTTATATACGTTTCTCGTAGAATGGCCCTCATAAAATTACTAAATTTTAGGGTTTAGAGTTGAAATATTGAACCGCCCAAACTTCAAAAATAGTAAGATTAAAGGTAATACTTTATATTTATGATATAATCATATTTTGCTCAAATTTCATGTTATACTGTCTATTTGGCCCTTTTTCTCGAAACCTGGTGATGCGAGTTTACAGCCCTTTTGTGGTCTTGGGTCACAATTATCATATGAACTCTAGCCCCACCATGGTTGGTAAACAACTTGTTTGGCGCCTATGAATGTCCGGAAATAGAGGCAACTACCTAGAGCCGCTTTTCCTTCCCCTCAAGGGCAGCCACAATGTATAAAGTTAGCATGGATGAAATTCTATGTTGGAAATATGGCACCTCTGGATGCCATGAAATAGCAGCTGGTAAAGCTGTAGAAAATAATATTGTTAAAAATTTAATTTCTTATCATTGCCATAAGTAGATAAATTGAGTTGCTTATTCCTCAAGAGCAAGAAACATAAATAAATATATAATGCATTAACCAAAAATGACTATAACTTACTGTAATTGTATTTACACGATATGGAGGGTATTCAGCTATGAAAAATATACAGAATATGCAATAAGCAAAACCGGTAAACACAAGATCATACTATTTGCCACACAAATGGACCTGCAGCCTGTATACATGTTATAAACATAGTCCTACTACTCGTACAATTTTAATTAAATTTTCTTGCAAAGTTCAGCCTGGAACATTAATAAGTTATTGATCACGCTTTAGAAGTTATATACTATCACTAGAATTGTAAAAAAAATAATAAGCAAAGTGCTGTGTTTGCTTCTGGTAGGCCTTATACCGATTACACATTAATTTTAGTCAACCTTCGGTATATTCATGCAGACAGACCATGCACGTATACTTCCATGGAGAGATCTACCCTGGTAATAAATAACAGAGTACTAACATTAGGGAGATCCAGTTAGTGAGTGGAGAGGGGCACAATGCCGCTGAATCATTTTTAAAATTAACTTGCACATTTTTAAGTAACATAAAAATTATCAACTTGAACATAAACATTAGTGTATTTAAAAAAAGTTTACCCGTCATTTTACAAAGAAAAATGATAGAAACACTTCGTCAATGGAAGTGTTTCATTATTTTTATTATAATTATCCAGTTTAATACACATTTTTGAAATTCAATAATTTCTTTGCTCAAGTTAAAAATATGTACGCTACTGCAAAAATGAACAAGTTAATTTCAAAATTATTTTTATGATTTTTTGTCATTTTCAAGAGACAATACATCTTTAAACCTTGTTTACCTTGATGCCCAGAAAAAATGTGAATTAATGATCATAATTATGATGAGGGGATGATTATGATGAAGGTGATAATGACTACGATAACAATAATGATGACGATGATGATGTCAATGGCTATGACGTCGACGATGATGATGAACGGTAATGATGTTCATGTAGGTGTTGGCATGTTTGAGAGTT
The DNA here is from genome assembly GCF_011630105.1 of Anneissia japonica. Lineage (NCBI taxonomy): Eukaryota > Metazoa > Echinodermata > Crinoidea > Comatulida > Comatulidae > Anneissia > Anneissia japonica. The sequence goes on from NW_022753996.1 coordinate 606,801, forward strand.
ATGGAGAAACTAATGCAGACTAAGTGAAGTGAGTTCAGGCCCGTATCCAGGGGGTTTTTTTATGGTTCGGGAGAACAACCTTTTCTAGCAAACCTCCCTCTTTTCTGGCGAACTCCCCACTTCAAATTTCCCAAATAAGTCCTCCAACCCAACTAATGCACTGCAGACCCACCCAGACAAAGACCTTTTCAAACATATTTGCTTTTATAGCATTATTTAGACCCATAAAGAACAAAAATCCCCTTACTTTGGGGGTTTTGCCAACCCCACCGGGACTTCGACCGTGGACCTCACGCCCAGAAAACCCCCGCCCCCTTGAAAGAACCTGGCTACAGGCCTGGAGTTCAATCTGGAATCAAACCGAAAAATGCCCCCGGTCAGGGTGCAGCAGGGATAAAATCCCCTGAAAAAATCAGGTTTTGATAGATTTGGTAGAGTCTAATTTAGGTCGCTATGCTATTTTTAGTCTTTTAATAGGCCAGTGGCGGCTCTAGGATATAATTTATGGGGGGGGGGGGCCTAAGTATTTATGGGTGTAACTATAGTGCGCAGCGTTATCTGAGGGCCTGAGCCGGGGGTGAGTATAGGAGAAGGTGTCCCCCTTCCCAAAACAAGATTTTTTTTTTAAATTTGGGACTTTTAGATGGCTGGAAATGGTTGGGATGAGAAAACTAGGCCTATTTTTTTTAACTTTTGGTCCGACTGCCCGACGAGCTTTGGCCGATAAAGGGGATAAATAGGCCTACACCAAGCCAACACATGTCTGTCACAGTCTGAGAGTGCCATTTCCGGCCATCCAGAGGTTCCTTCTTAAAAAAAATCTCATTTGGAAGGGGAACTCCCTCTCAGCCCCTTCCCCCAGCTTGAGCCTACGAACTCAAGTCCCCCTGACAACTTAGCCCCCCAGAAAATATATCCTAGAGCCGCTACTGCTAAAAAGCAGAAGTTGTTCTCGTAGTAATGTATATATCAATAACAATGTTTGGATTTAATCTATTTATTGTTGCTTTTCATCGCACTGTAATGGTTAATTTTGTTGAGCACCACCCCGTTACACCCCCACCATCTTTCGTCCGACGCCACGACGAGGTCGTGAGACTAAACTAATCTTTAAATCCAATCAAGTTGCTTTTGCCATTCCCTAATATTGTGGTCTAAAGGTATAAATTGTGGATGCCCAAAAATCTCATCTAGCAATCCCCCTGTCCCCTCAAGGGGTAAAGTTGGTGTATAAATTCATACCTGTAAATTTTGAAAATGTGCTGCTAAGCAACTACCTGTACCTCTATTCCAACCCCATGCAGGAACAGATACAAGATTGAAAGTTAGTGGAAGTGGGCTAGATACTGTACCCTCTATCTCAGGTTCATCGTACCATGAAAAAGTCAATGCGATGCGTACATTCATATAATTCATAATTATCATTATATATTTATTTCAGAAAGTAATGAAATTGAGAAAAGTGGTCCGGCCATAGCCGGTGCGCTTCCGACGGCCCTGTTAGCCCTAGGCTACAAAATCATACCGCCAGTCTAGTGTAAACCACTCGCTATTGATTTCAATTCACAGTTCAGGAATACAATATTTTTCTACTCGAATCCTAGCCCAGGCACAAAATCATGCGTAGTTATTTTATACATTTCCGACATGAAAAGCGGTTAGACAAGCCTTAGACCACCTCTAAGATGATTAATACTAGCACTAGCTTGGATATCGGACTGCTGGTCAAGTGTAGACCACCTCGCTATGGATTTCATGGTGGGGTAGGTGGGGTTTACTATTTGTAGTTCCTACATTAAGCTTTAATTAATTCAGGGAGATGTACTCTAAAATTATTAAAAATATCTCAATTGACATTTAACATCATATAGCATAGTATATATATATATATATATATATATATATATATATATATATATATATAGAACTGGAGGTCGCTGGAACAGAATGTTGCTACTCGGAGTTTCACGCTATTGCGATCGTCAGGC
>NW_022753996.1:608890-612014 GCF_011630105.1 Anneissia japonica
AGAAAAAACAATGTTTTTACAACCAGTAATATATTATATAAATATTATATATTTAATATTTATTTGTTTCTGTACATATTATATCGAGGAGCAGTTATATTATGACTGTTCTGTGATACATATAAATAAAGAGTATTTATCCATGAAAATCAAGATAGCTCACCGACTTGACAGAGACTACCAGTGAAACAAGGAGGACAATCACAAGTATAAAGAATACAGCTATCAGCATCAGCAACACAGGTTCCTCCATTTACACATTTGCTGTGCATACAGATATCAACCAGTTCTGGCAGAAGCATGAACAAATCCAACAAAATATGGAATAGAAAACAAATAATTGTAATAGGGCTATATTCTAGGAGGTGTATTTTTAAACAACACAGCAAGAAAACAAGCAAAAGAAAATTATCAGAATTACTGTAAGTGGTAAAGTAGTAGATAAGCAAAAATTATTAATATTTCGAGAAATGTTTTTATCATACTTGATATAGTTGGTTGTTTCTGAATTTACCTGTTTCACAGTATTGACCGTAGTAACATGGAGGACACATACAGAGGTAGTTAAAACAGGTACCAGGTACTTCAAGAGCAACACACGTAGCATTACTATGACAACTATGATTATCACAAGCACTCGCACCTAAGAATGGAATGAATGATTGTATATTAAAGTATTGGAATTTAGCAGCTGAAATAATGAGTAAGCAATCCACCAAAAGATTTATTTCGACTTAAGGCCAAATAAAAAAAATTTTTGTTGGTCACGCCCGACCGACCGTTCGAAATTGAGTCAGCATTATAATGTTTTTTTTTTAAAGAGCTGGAATAGGCTTATCTTGCGACAGTAGGCGATGCAACAGTGTTAAGCGATCGTTTTGCTCTCCAATATAGATTTAAGAATGCTAATTGTTGTATTTTTGTGTATTTTCTACTTTGTAGGCATAAACAATTTTTGGTCAAAAAAAAAAATAAATAAAATAAAAAACTTTTCCTACCGACCTACCCATTTTTTGGATTTTTCCAAAACGTGGCCAACACAAGAATTTTTTAAAATTAATTTAATTAACCATAATATCACTTTACACATAGGCCTACAATTACACCATACCACGAAAGTATGCTAATATTAATTAAACACATAGGCCTACCAGAATTTCAGTGACATTTTGCCTTTCTTTAAAAGATGGTTTGCTTGATTGACATGTGGTTTCTGGGTGTTATTAAGAATACCTCCTGCTAAAAGGATGGTGTATGGGATGCTTGGTCAAAATCAATTTTCCACTTTCTTCTGAGTAAGGCACAAACAAGGAAGCATTTTCATTCACCAAAGGTAATAAAGCAAACACAAACTAGGCCTACCGCTACTTACGTGTACCATACTGCATTTATGCATTGGAAATGATTATTTTATGAAATATTTGTTATATATTAGGTTGTGGTTAAAATTCATACAATGAAACCTATCATACACAAACCTATTTCACAGTTGGTTCCAGAAAAACAAGCTGGGCACGAACATGAGTGAGATGAAACACGATCATCACATACACCTCCATTCAGACAAGGGTTTGATAAGCAAGCGCTCACTGAAATCAAGCAAATGAAATACCCAGTGCTCAAAATTCAAGCACTGTTTATAATTATTTGAACATTTGATATTGTAATCCCAGCACAGCACTTTAATTTAAGAAGCAGGATATTTAAAAAAACATTAAGAAGTCGTCCTTAACACGATAAAGTAATTAAATAATAAAATCAATAAACCAAAATAATCCAATTTAATAAATTGTTGCATCAAACTGTTAGCAATATTGACTGTAAAAAAACTTTCATATTTACATTGACATGCTGTTTCACAGTCTGCAAGGGTTTGAAAGTTGTTTTCATTTCCTTCACAATGGTATGCAAATACTTCACAATTAGCGGATGTACTGTTGTAGTAAAAACGCAGCACTGGCAATTGTGGGCATGTTCCAGCCACCAAAGGTAAAGAACAGACAACTGCAAGATGATAGTTTGGGTAAAGAAAACGTGTTTATTACTCATAAACTGTGTTAGAATCTCATTTCAGAAAGGTCCGTAAACTCACACCAGCGGTGGCGCCAGAAATTTTCCGACAAGTAGCCCGACGTGTCCGACGGAGGGTCCCAACCAAAGGGCTGACGAAGCCTCAATCGACAGCCCGCTATAAAAAAATCCCTTGTAATGTTCACGAGGAGGGTTTCTATGGCTATGGTCCAAAATGTGATTTTGGACCACAATATTAGGGATTGGCAGTCAAATTAACGTTAATTAGATAAGCAAATTATTATTTTTTATACTTTTGATCCGACGACCTAGGCATTCGTCGGACGACAGGGGTTCGGGCTAGTCCGATGGGGAAAATGATCTCCCTGATCCCCCCCCAGACTCCACCACTGACTCACACTTATGTCAAAATGTTGAGTCAGAATATGTTTACAATAGTTCATAATAATAAACACAATATAAAAAAAAAATGACCTCATGATGATGATGAATATAAAAATATATATTACTTTCAGTAATAATAATAATAATATTATTAATAATAATAAAAATAATAATAATAGTAACAATAATGTTAATTTAGCGCAAAATGTCGGAGCTTTGATGCGCTTAACATTCAGTATTTCAATAGAAATTAACCCCTCACTGAAAAATCACAACCCCAGACCCCTCCCCCACAAAAGAAGAAAAAAAAGTAGTGTTTGTTACTCATAAACTGTGTTAGCATCCTATCAGAATCATGTGTCAAAAATGTTTCAAATATTGAATAATACAATATTAATAAATTACCTTCTTCACAATGTTTGCCTGTGTATCCTGAAGGACAATTGCAGACGAAACCAGAACAGGTAACAGTAGATGCAACACAGTAGCCTCCATTTTTACATGGAGAATTAGAACATCCATCAAAAGCTATGATTATTTTAATGAAAAATTTATGAAAATATGGTAAAATTATGTAAACCACCTTAGACATGTAAAGCATATAAAATTCCAATATCTGTAATTCACAAAATACATAAAAGCTAAATTATTTGTATGAAAAAGAGAGAGACAAGTGGTCTAATCATACAGGCCTCTGTGGTCTAAACCT